>NC_046659.1:53688983-53695564 GCF_010883055.1 Belonocnema kinseyi
AAGGTATCCATAAATTGCCTGAAAGGTGGACAAAATGTGTAGCCAGCGAGGGCGCATACTTTGAATAAAATATTTGTTATAATTCTCTTGAAATAAATGTGTCTTTTTCTTGAAAAAATACCGGTTTCATATGTATACACCTGGTATAGAATCTGCCTGATTCGGAATGGATTAAAATTATGTTTAAATTAACAAAGACGAAAGCAATGCCAGCCCAGTGGGCCCAAAATTTGGTGACGTCTTTACGACATCTTTAGGACAACTTTACGACATCCTACGCCCATGTAGTTAAGTCGTCTTTATGATATCGTAAATATGCCGTATGATTTGACGATGTCTTTACGATATCATAAAGACGCTGTTACGACATCGACATAGGATGTCGTAAAGTTGTCGTAACGATGTCGCCAAATCTTGTGCCTACTGGGATTTTTTTGATTTGCAAATAACACATAATACAAATATTTTAAGCTAATAAAAAAATTGTTACTATCTGGCTATCTAAGCTGCTTTAGAAATGTTACTTTATGTTCTGTTTAGTTACGGAAATGATATGTACGCGTGTTTGCTGTGGCCTTTTTGTATAAAAGAAATGTTGTTACCATACGATTATTAATAAAAATACGATTTACTTAAAGATGTTTACATTTTTCTATTATTAGAGCGAAAAAGGGCGTTTAAATAATATTTAACCCTTTGTTACTGTCATAATTGTTAAATAATAGGATTTATTTTTGGTAACGAAAAATTTTGAAACTAAAAAGAATTAATCAAAACAAAGTTTGAAAATTAAATTCAAGGGTGGAGTATAATTTATAAAGAAATTAAGTTTAAGGTTGGCAAACAAAGAGGGGCCTTCTTCGCTGGGAATCCTATATACAGAAGGCACCTGATTTTCTCAATATTGCCAACACTTAAGTTATGTCATAATCATAATCTGAGGCCTAAAATTAACTTTTCAGAAGGTTTTATAATTCAAATCATAAAATATGAATTATGTAACGCAAATTATCAATTTTATTACTTGAAAATTTGAAAGAAAAACTAACTTTAAAATCCGAAAGAAACACAAATATTGATTTTAAATTTCTAACTCAAGTTTCCCGCGCTTCCCGTAGTTTCTTGTCCTTGTCGCTCTTTCAGAACTGCAAAATGGCGGATCAGGTAAGCATCTCACTATTCTCTTAAAAAACGGCAATTTTTTCCTATTTTCTTGCATATTTGTGTGTAATAACAAATTTACAACTTTCCCGGTATTTATTCTTAAAATTAAAAAAAAAATATCACCTTTTCTTTGGAGAATTTTACAATTGTTGACAATCGTATTGACGCCATACTTTGACACGTGTTTTCAAATTTTCTTTTTTTCTTATTTCAGGGACCTAAATATCTTTTATAATATAATTAATGTAAGAATAAATTAAAATTGAGTCTAAATTTATAATATTAAGAAATGTAAGATTATATTTTGTTAATGTATTTAATGTAATTGACGTCTAGAATCCTAACCTCAAATCGTGCTTTGTAGCTCATAAAGATAAGTAGTTTTATTCTAATTTTGTCTTTGTTCTCGTATTATATATTAGAAAAGATATTTGATCGATTTCTAAATGGAATAATTTGTTTTTGTAAAATTTTTAGTTTTAAATGATTTGTTTATGTGACGTGGTGCATTTTAAAATACCAAGAGTTTAAGGACTAGGCACACCGACAATATTTAGCCTAAGTTCACCGAACTTCATAAACCTAGTCGCGCTTTTCCCTAGGATCACAGTAAATGTTTGCTGGACGTTCAGTGAATCCCGGTGAACTTAGATACAACAAATATCGACGGCTCGACGTCGATATTCTATTTTGAATAATTTAAATCTAATATTATTCATTTGTGACTGCTTTCTGTTTTGCACCTTGACATTTTCAGTCATTAGAAAACCGGGAAGTATTCGAGAATTTACATATTTATTCGAATTTAAAAAGGTTTCCTTAAAAATTCTTTTATCTTGTAAATTGCAGAATGTGAAGTCCTTCCAAAAGCAGCCTACCATCTTCCTAAACAGAAAGAGAGTTCCGGGCCAAAAAGTTAAGAAATCCTTACGATATACTCGAAATGTGGGTCTTGGTTTTAAGGCGCCAAGGGAGGTAAGTTTGAAGAAGATATTTTGTCACTAAATTTTAAGACCATTTATGAGGCAGTATTATATTTATTTTACCTTAATTGCAGGCATTGGAAGGAAGTTATATCGACAAGAAGTGTCCTTTCACTGGCAATGTTTCCATTAGAGGTAGAATCCTTACAGGCGTAGTCCAGAAACTGAAAATGCAGAGGACTATCGTAATTAGGAGGGATTATCTACACTATATTCGAAAGTACAACCGTTTCGAAAAAAGACATAGGAACATGTCTGTCCATTTGAGCCCTGCTTTCAGGTTTTTACTCGTTAAATTTTTGAAATATTATCTACATTTTTAGGTTTTGTTAAATCAAAATGATATTTTTATATTATATTTGCATTATTTTATAATAGAAGTTCTTTAATTTTAAATACATATAAGTTTCCTGTTTCTTCGATTTTATTGAGCAGAAATGTGAGCATCTAAAATCCAAAGTAATGAATTACATATGATGATATTGACGACGGTCTTCTGAATACAAATTGAAGTTACTTATTCGTCTACTGAATCAAAAAAATTAAAAATTAATGTCCTTTTTCAAAAAAGTAAACTTTTTTCTACAAATTTTTTCTAATATTATAGGGATGTTGAAATTGGGGACGTCGTCACCATTGGAGAATGCAGACCGTTAAGTAAAACGGTCCGGTTTAATGTTTTAAAGGTCACAAAAGGAACCGGAGCAAAGAAGAGTTTCAAAAAGTTTTAGGTATTTATCATTTATTTTATTTATTTGTGGATTAAGCAAACAAAACGTTCTAAATCAACGAGTTCAGTTCTAAATATTTAAGGATATATTTTAGCTTGTAAGTCTTCAATTTAATAGTGTTTTGAAGTTAGTAACAAAATTAAAAAGGATTTATTCACGTTTGATTCAGCAAAGACATATTTCACTCATTATTCATGTTCTAATGATAGAAATGTACTATTTCTTGTTTACATGTGAAAGAAGAAGATAACTTTATAGATGATTACTATATTTTCAATTTTAAAAATAGAATTTTAAAGTTTTGTAAAATTGTATATTAAAAGAAAAATATTGAAAAGTATTTATGATTTTTAAACATTGTTTACATTTTTAGAAATTAGACGATTCCCATTTTTGCGATTTGTGCAAAAAAAAAAATTATAAGAAATCATGCGTGTTTGAATTTTTTGCTTTGTTTTTCAAAAAAATCCCAAGTTTTTCTTTAAACTTTTATAACTTTAGAAAATTTAGGAAATTGTCAAAATTAACAAAATGACGGTGGGTTTTCCGAAAATACTAAAAGTTGATTTTCTCAAAAACCTCACATTCATATTTTTTTTCTATTTTTTTAAATTTCTACTATCATAAGAAAAATGACTTGGGAGTTTTTTGCGGGCTAAATCACTTTTGCGGTCAGAAGAATTTTTTTCATAAAATCTAATTTTCCTTAAAAATATTAAGAAAATAGTTTGCACACTTAAAAAAGTTCTACAAAAAATGTCTTTACTCATTTATGATATCTTGCACTTTTTCCGAGAAAAATAAATAAAATCAATATTCCTTTCGGGAAACTGCAGTTGCAACAATTCTGTTGTGGTCTATACTGTATGGTTTTTCTGTGCACAATTTCAAAATCAGGATATACTTGTCGTTTGGCATTTTATATTTATTCTTCGAGATTACCTATTATTGTGAATCTAAATTTGCATAGAATTATAGAAAAAAATGAACGACATTTTTGAATTCCAATGTGTCACTTATATATAAAATTAAAAAAAAAACTATTGTAAGAACTAGAGACGTTTTGTTAATTTTTACCATTTGCTACATTTTCTCGCGGATTCTGAAATAAGGCGATAAACTCTACCGGAATTTGGAAATAAATGTTAAATATCAATTGGCTTAAAAGTTATATAACTTCAAACAAAAAATTGTTGTTTTTTTTCTAAATGAAAAAAAAATTCAAATACGGATAACTTCGTGAAACTTTTTTTTCACAAATAGCAAAAATTCGTAACGCCTAATTTCCTCTAAAAAAAGAAGGTATTTTGATCCCGAGACTACCCTTAAAACTACCCTTAAAACAAAAAATGTCAATTCTTCATGAAATCGACCTTTTGAACACCGTATTCTCGTATTTTTTTTACTTAAAATTATTACTATTGGCCTAGTGGAATATTTATTATCATTGGTTAATTAATTCTTATTCAAACAAATGGAATTTGTTTCACCTTAACTTAAAATTATTACTATTAGTCTGGTGGAATATTTAATAACATTGGCTTTTAATTTTTAATTGTTTAAACAAATTTAATTTGTTCAAATATTTTGTTTGAAATTAGCTTTTCCCTCAAAATTATCACTATTGGTCTAGTGGAATATTTATTAACATTAGTTCATTCATTTTCAATTATTTAAACAAATGTATTTTTAATAATTTCGTTTCGTATTTTTTAAAAATAAAAATTATGACTGTATGTCTAGTGGAATATTTATCAGTAATAATTAATTAGTGATTAATAATTAAATTAATAATAATAAATTTATCAGTTATATTTATGTAATAATTTTTGTTTAAACAAAATTAATCAAACAATGTTGATAAATATTCCACTGAAGAAATATTAATCATTTTTATAAAAAGATATTTAAGCAATTTCCCTTTGTTTAAAAAATTGAAAATTAATTAACTATTGTTAATGAATATTCCACTAGACCAATAGTAATAATTTTTAAGGGAAAAAATTCCATTTGTTTAAATAATAATCAATTAATGAATCAATGTTAATAAATATTCCACAACACTAATATTAATCATTGGGGAGGGGGGGCAAATTTTCAAAGAAAAAAATTATTGAAACAAATTCCGTTTGTTTAAATAATTAAAAATTAACCAATGATAATAAATATTCCACTAGACCAATATTAATAATTTTAAGTAAAAAAAGATGAGAATACAGTGTTCAAAAGGTCGATTTCATGAAAAATTGATCTTTTTTGTTCTAAGGGTAGTTTTTAGGTACTCGTGGGAGTGTGGTTAGGGGTGCCAAGCCCATATGTCTGATAGATGAAATTCTTCGTTGTATAATTCTCTACAGGCCCCCATACTTTCCCGTCACATTTATTCAAACCCTAAAAAATCATTCTAAAAAATAAAAAAAATTAGGGAATTTCTTGTTTTGGACCACCCTAGTGTAGAACCTACCTGATTTGAAATGGATTCGGTCAAAGTATTTTTGATGATGAGTTTGACGACGGTCTTCAGAACAAAAATTGAACGACACTATCGTCTACTGAAATTATGTCTTTATTAAAAATACTAATAATATGAAAATTGAACCCTGTAAATAATGTAGTTCCTTTTATCATAGGAGAGTAAAAACCCAATTGGAACTTGAAGCTGAACGTGATTCGTCTGAAAACCATCGAGGACAATGTTTTACAATGACTTACCATCTGTACATTGTAAATACTTAACGCCGATGAGATCATGTGCGTTAAATAAATTCATATAATAAAATTAGTTTTAATATTTTTTTCGTACTTTTAATACTTTTAGATTTTTTGCACATATCCATTAGAGTGGTCCTTATTTACTCGTGGTGGATTTTTTTCGAATTTCTTTGGCTTCATCCCCTTATTTTGTTTTAGTGACCGAAAAAAATATCTCCACCAAATTTGAGCAAAATCAGTTAATATTAAAATGTGGCCCAAAGCACTCAAGGTTTCTCATGCAATTAACGGGAGGGAAAGTACCGTAAAATTTCAAATGCAGTTAATTTTGTTATATGTAATCGGAATTCTTTGGCTCTGTAAAATCGAAGGTCTGGATCGAGAAACTCGCCCAGCGCTCGAGATCGTGTGAAATTATTGTTCAAACGTCTCGGGTGACGGAAATTTTTAAAGTCACAAAATTAAATTAAATTGAATTAAATGATGAATTATTTAATTATTAAATTGAATTAATTATTAAAATTAAATTAAATCGATTAAATGGAACGATGGGTTCACACTGCGAAATATGTGTTTTACTTGAAAATGTCAGTTAAAATTAGATTCACCTAATTGTGCGTTTGAAAGAACTAGTTATTTTTTAAATTATTATTACACCATTAAGCCATTTCCCTTTCGGGGTAGGCGTGACTCACTCGTTAGGGGAAAGGAATAGTGTGTGGAAGGGATAGAGATTTTTCAGATTAATCCAGAATTCTCGTGCTATTGTAAATAACACGTTTGTTCCGCAACACTGCTCCGACCCAGATTGCAGATCAATCTCTCTAGCAATCACCCCAAGCGAAGAACCTCGCGAAGTCATTATGTAAGGTTCCCCACTTGGGTCCAACAATAGCCAAGGTCTTTGTTTCAGGCGTCATTCACTCTACTGACACTCTTTTTATTAACTATTTGCCGCCATACTTTCCTGTCCTGGCATACTTCTCTAGCT
>NC_046659.1:53695664-53703623 GCF_010883055.1 Belonocnema kinseyi
GAGGCCCATGCTCTTCATGCTTGCATCTAGTTTATTCAACATTCTTTGTAGGTCTTCGATAGACTCTGCCATAACAACCTTATCATTTGCGAATGCTAACCCATGTACCCTTACTGTTTCGAGATCCACACCCTCTTCGTCGAAGAGAGCCATTCTTAAACACTTGTCCATAAATAATATAAATAACCTTGCAGACATAACGCATTCTTGTCTGACTCCTTGAATAATATCAAAACAGTCACTCAGTTTCCCATTCACTCTTACACACGCTTTGCTACCTGTATATATTGTTTTTATAGCTTGTAGGAGCCATCCATTGACTCCATACTCTTTCAGGACTTCCCAAAGTTCACTTCTATCGACCTTGTCAAAAGCTTTTTCTAGGTCAACAAATGCACAGAAAACTTTTTTTCCTACTCTCAAACTTTTTTCTGTTATTTCTCTTAAGCTAATTATTTGATCCGTACATGACCTTCCTGGCAGCCTTACCGTTTTTCAAGTTCTTAATTATATCCCTAACCTCAGTGACACAGACTTTTTCAATTGAGTTTTCCATCGCATCGTGTTCAACATCGCAGTTGTGGTGACCTATAGCTTCATCTCCGAATTGTCTCCTAAAATAGTCTCTGAAAGCCTCTAGTATTCCGTCTGCATTATATACCTCCCCCCCCCTACTATTTCTCATGTTGACAATTTCTGTACTTTTGTTTCCTTCACATCTCGAACCATATTGAATACTACATGTAGAAGTACCCAGTAATATGCGTTGAATTCAGAAAAATTAAGAATTTGTATTCCTATGAATACACGATTTTTCCTCCGTCTCAAAATTCCCCAACGGGATAAGAAAAAGTGCAAATCCTATTCCTCTCAATCGACTTAGTAAAATTTAACGAAAGAATTTATTTAACCTATTTTCAATTATTAAATCTTTTTATAACTTATAAATTCGAAATATATTTTAATTTATAATCATTTATCTTTTAATAATATATTTAAACGTCTTAAAAATGCATTTAAGAATTCTATTTAAATGTGTCAATTAAAATAATTTTAACTCTTGAAAGGCGGACTTGAATGAATTAAGATGAAATTTTCAAAACTTATATTCCACGTAGAAGGAATAGAAGACATCTCTGTGAGGTGTATCTATCGGTACAATTCCAAAGAATTAATTATATTGAAAATTATATTTATAGAAATAAATTAGTTTCTGAGATATCCTATTCTTATAATGACATTTTAGGCAGATGGAAAAATCGCACATTCAAAATAATAGAATAATTTTAACTTCTACGCTGAAATCTGAAAATATTAATTTTTCTCTATTTAACGCTTATTACCGGGTATTTCTTTCAAAAGCACAATTGGGTGAATCTAGTTTGGACTGATATTTTCAGTTAAAACGCGAAATAAAATGGAATTATAAAATCTTCGGGTTTTTACAAAAGGACTTTGTTACTTCACGTTTTGATTAGTCATTATAAATTATTGTGGTAGTATTTTTTCTAAGACTGACGGGAGGGAAGCCCCTGTGGAGCTCCCCTGGCGCTCAAGCTATAAAGCCTATTGTGCCACTCAATTATCGTGGTAATTTCGCGCTTAAACTGCATTCGTGTTGAAACGTTTTTTTCAGACGTATATTCTCAAATGCTAGGTGTAAGCTTTTGCCTCTCGTAAAATAAATATTCGCTATTTTCAACAGAAATTGATAACTTTGTACTTTGCACTTATGGTTAACTGAACCTTTATTGCGGGGTGATGTGGTTGTACATTTCTCTTTTATTTTTTGCAGAAGTTAATAATTTTCTATAAAAACCATGAAAAATTATAAAAAGTAAGCCTTTATTGTGAGGTGGTAGATTTTTCTATTTTTTCGAAGAAAAATGTAGCTATTGATAATTGTGTGTAGAAATTCGTTTTAAAAACGAGGATTTGATAGAACGTTGTAGTTTCTCTTACGAATGTTTTCCATCTGAGTTTTGCATTGATAATTGTACAGGAAATTGTTGGAAAATTAGTTTGCCACCAGTAGAATGTGTTTGTTTCAAGCAACAGTACAATTTTAATTCGATTCCTTCAAGTCCGTGACTGATTTGAGATTTGGCACCTGATTTGCAATTGTTTCTAATATATTTTATTGAAAAACAGTTGTGAACCAGGTGACAAATCTAAATTTTCGTTACAGGCAGAGGCGATTACAGGTTTTCTTGTTTTTTACGGCGGCACAATTATTATTTTGGGACAAGTTTTCAAATTCATGTTTAAACCTTTAGTTCCACTAAATCACTAGGGAGGTCGCTGAAGTTTGTGAGTCGGCCATGTTTATATTTCGTTTGACAGCTTGACAGTTCGTGAACGTAACACGCCACAAACGGCAACAAAATAAATAGAAATGTGACAATTATTTTCATTAAAACGTTATCAGTAGGACCGAAAGCTAAAGAAGTATTAGGTATGTTTTCTATGTATTAACGTTAATTATTTTTAAGAAATATGGTTTCATTATTTAGTATCTTTTTGAGGTTATGTTTATATTTAGGCGACGGGGCGTAGAAAAATACAATTTTAAAATAATAGGGTGTTTTACCATATTCTGTCATATTATTGTAAATTTATTACGTAGTTTATTTAATTTGTAGGAAATATGTTACTTTTGGAAAAGGAAGTGCTTCGTATGCTATTTTAAAGCTAATTGAAATTCCCATTATTCCATTGACTTCGTACATAATTACTATGCTATATATCAGAAAAAACTCGTAAAAGTACAGTTATATATACTATATACAGGGAAATTGTTGCTGTTTTGATTTGTCAATAAATTAAGTAAATGCGGTAATAAGGACTATATATATATATATATATTCCAGCAAAACATGTAACCACTTATCTCACGGTCGTGAGACGTGGTTGTGGCTGAAATTTTTACCGCGATTTCGCTGGGAGCGGGTGCAATTTTCCAGATTAGCAGCCGCTCCCGGCGAAATCCTGCGGTTGTCCTTATGACAAATTTTTAATTATGTATATATATATATATGTATGTATATAATTAAAAAAGAATTCCAATTTTGTTTTCTTTTTATGTTTGTAGAAATGGAAGTTTTCCAAATTAAGTTGAAATCTCTTCCGATTTCGTTGTTATTTTAAAAACGAAATTTTACATTATCAGATAAACTAAGTACATGTAGGCTTTAGGAAAAAATTACAAACTATGTATTATAACTAACTTTCCCAGGTTCAAATAATTTACTTTATTTTCAAGTAAATTAAATTAGTAGTGCTTTACAAAGTTATGAGGACATTTATTATTCGTTTTTTTTACATTAGTCTCATACATATTTTTGCATATAATCAAACAAAAAGTATTTTCCTTTTTCATACGTGCTTGGACTCATTTTTATGCAAATTTTGCATTTGTTTTCATAAAATGAATGTATAATCGAGGAATTAATTTCTTAGAATCTGACAAATTCAAGGTTTTCGGCAAATTCGCCTGATGACTTTTGTCCGAAGGAAATTGATTTAAAGAATTAAGTTAATTAAAAGAAATGCGGTCGAGGTTCAGCTGAAAAATGAGCCTAAAGAAACATTCGGAGTTATTTTTACTTCAATAAAACCGTAACATTGAAATTATTTATCGCCGAATTTATTGATCGTCTGATCTGAAAGAGAATTTTTTTTATTTTATTGCATTGAGAAAATAGGAGTATGAAAATATCATTCAAAATTACAATTCAGCATAATTTTTTATAGGTATTTAAAATTTTTAAATCAACAATGTGAATCGTTGTTTAATCTTTTCTATTTATTAACAGATCGAATGAGTTTTTGCTGGACTATGCAAAGGATGGGAGGAGAAATTTTTCTAGGAAGCGGAGGTATGCTTCACCGGGCCTTACTTTTCATGCTAAAACTTGGATGGAAATCTCGTTTTCGATTACCTATAATTATCGTCGTTACTTTTATCGTTATGGACATCAGGATGCATTTGGAAATAGACGTTGAAGTCTAATTCAACGACAAAACATGCAAGCAAAAAAATTCTCTTTTGGGACTCAATGCTTATGTTTTATTATTATTACTTATACTTTTATATTAAAATTTCTTAGATTCATAAGATAGCTTTAGTTATAGTTAAGAACCAACTAGTTGTTAAATTTGAAATTGGATATTTGACTAAGGTGACACAAATTAATATATAGTTTAAGACTCGTCAAAAATTTATGGAAAGTTATTGATCATGGTGAATTGAGGTTATTTGAATAAATTTTATTTTATGGTTGTTTACTAGATAGTTCTTCTTCCGCAGTCTTTGCCTTCGATTCATATGGTTTCCTAAAGAAATGCCAAAAAATCTAATAAAAATAAGGAGGTGGGTATACAAAAATGTCATTCTCTATGAATAATAGTGTATTTTCTATTTTATTACAATGAAACTGTTATACAAGTTTGTAAACATTAAGGCAACGGTAAGCTGACATATCGTAGATATCCACGATATTTCCATAAATATACATTCTGTCATTTAAAAAATATAGCTTCCTTATATATCATCCTTCATGTAATTGACAAAATCATATTTCAATACCGATCACGAATAGAAATTCATCAAAAAGCGGGATTCAAACAACTGAAATTCATTCTCATGGAAACGGACATACAAAAATTATAAATATATTGCAAATCAGAATAAATTACCTAAAAGATTGCACGATCGACTTTTGAAAATTACTATTCTTAAAAAAGAAAAGTATTTTCAATTAATAATTGCAGTTTCTTTACAATAAAATTTATTTCAAGCCTTTTCATCTGATATGAAGAATAATTTGGACAAAAATCAGTTAGATAAATGGAAGTTTTATTCAATTTTTTTCGAGCTTTTATCGTAATTGAATACACTTGGCGATGCAAAGTCTTGAGTAAGTAGATCGGTAAGTACTTAGCTGGTACATCGATGTTACTCAAAGAATCGTCGATCGATGTCGAAATGTACCACGAGAAGACTTCCTAAGCTAACGTAAACAATTTACATGTAGCGTAAAATAATGTAAGAAACTCTTAAGCTGCAGAACTTAAAGCTGCCTCATCTAAACTAAACACTTGTACAATGCCTTTTTTGTTTACTCTATTCGAAACTAAATAAAAATTGCGAAACCGTAATTCGAATTACCGAAAAAACACCTGGGAACTACTGAACTCGAAGAATCAATTTGACTCGGTTTTTCCAATTTACTCATGGACTGTCTTATATTTACAAGAGACTGTTCTATTTGCACGAGAAAATGGCTAAAAAGAGTTGCAAATTTATCCGAAGCAGATTCGCTGGTTCTCGTTCATTTGTGTCACGATTCTTACCAATAAAATAACATATCTATAATAATTTTAGCAAGGCAAAAAACCTTGGTCATACTTTTTTCTCGCACAGCCTCACACACGTTTAGACACTCACAAATTCCATCACACACTCTCACACATTACATTATCTATCTTAGGTAACGTGCGTTTTATTTTGTGTTTTTTAATTCAAATTTGATTTGAAAACAATTCTCAAAAAAGAGAATTTTCTTTTTTCAATTTGCCTTTAAATCGGAAGTCTAACATGATTTCCCATGGAGAAAATCAGGGAAGTTCTCATTAAGGAGACAGTTTTAGGTGCCAGGATGGGATTTCTGAAACCGAAATCAACAACATGGCACTAAGCGATAACATCAAACACTGATTCGATTATCTCAAGCATACAAAAATAAATTATAATAATAATTATTATTTATATTTAGCCTTATAGTGCGGTGAATACTATGCGATATTTGTATCTATCCATCTAGATTTCACAAGAATTTCTAATTCTTCGAAATGTCTTACTTTCATTGTTTAAAATTTCTTCATATTGAAAATAAAAACCATTGTGAAATCCTGGAAACTGGAAAATGTATAAAACGGCTGACAAACAAAACAGTATTAAATCAGCAATTGTAGTTTGCAGAGAGAAAAGGGCAAAGTTAAATCAAACCTTTATTGTTCGTCTTCACCGATTCGACCAAGGCAATTCAAGGAATTCAAAGTAATAACAATTAATTCAAAGAATAAAACAAAATTCAATGAAATTCAGAATAATGCAATGGAATTCAGGAGAACTCGATGTTTTGCTTAATTATTATTTAACTGAAATCAAAAAATGTATTCCAGGAAGTCAAAGAATTACCAAATGTAAAGAATTTCAAAGATTCAAGGAATTCTTTGAATGATCCACAAATTAAAAGTTGAGAGATTCAAGGAATCGCAGAGAATTTGGAAGGCCTGAAAGATTCACGGAATTCGCAGCATGACAGAAAATGCAAAAAAAATAGAGAGACTGTAAAGAATGTAAAAAAGACAAATATTTGAAGGAATACATAGAATGCAAAAAGTCAAGTAAGTCAAAAAATTTCAGAATTTTAAAAGAAATCAAATATTCAAGGAATGATAGTTATATAATCATTTCTGCAATTATTTTACTTCCTTGAATCTTGCAGTCCTTTCAAATTCTCTAAAATTCGTATAATTTCTCGAATCCTTCAATTTATTTAAATTCCCTTAATTCGTTGAATGATTTGAAATCGTTTAATTCCTTGAATTAGCATATAATAGCAATAATTATAATAAATTATATGTAATCTCTTATTATTGAATTATATAATCTCTTAAAAGATTCGATAATTCAAGGAATTCAAAGGTTTCAAATAATTCAAGAAATTCCACGAATTAAGAGAAGTTTAAAGATTCGACGAATTCAAATATTTGCAGAAATTATTATTGCGTTATAAATAGATACTCGTAATTTTGTTATCTTTCCAGGTTATCGCAACGAGTTGAACTCAGCATCCTGCATTAAACAATATCAGGTATGATTAACCTAATTTTTAAAACCTTTGCGTAGCCCGCTCAGCAAATTACGATTGCTCATATTTTTATCGGCTACTGTAAGTGTATGGGTACATATATATTTTTGTGGGGTCATTTCTGCGTTCCTGGTTAACAACCCGTGAGATAATAAGCGATAAAAGTTGACGACAAAGGCCGAGAGGAAATACAAAATTCCAAGTTCTATCACGTTCGAGTTTGCAAATCAAGTTTGATTGTTAACCAGAAAGAAGGAAAGTTCTATCTCTTCTGCTTTTTAGATTTCAATAAGTGACCTTAGAAATGCTTTGTAAAATTAATGGCACACCCAGAAGAGTTACGAAGGCCGTCTGCTTAGTCAGTAACAGTTGAATGCACTTAGGATAAACCGAATACTCCTTAGACCATATTTACATGTATGTATGCTTGCGTACATGTTGTAATAAGGTTCATTCACAAGGTACCAGTGCATCAATGAATGCATTGATTGATTCAAGATACTGATTCAGAAGAAAGTTTTAACGACGCCTCAAAAGGCAAAGATAACATTTCTACTTTCAATGTTTCCTCTATACACTTCAATTAATTGCAAAAATAGATTTTTTTTTTTAAACCGGAAACTTAAAAAACATAGGAAATGAGGATGTCCTCCTGAAGTTTCAACAATTTTGGAATGCAAAATTCTAAGGAATCTCCTCAAAAATTGAAAGCCATGCAGTTTTCATTATACCACATTTCAATCTCTTTCTTTCATGTCTCTTGCTCCATATATTATCACAAGAGGCTTAAGTGAGAGAAAAATATAATTCCTCTAGTTCCACTTTAATCAAATCTATATACAAATAAATGAGAATGTAAAATGGTCTAAGCAGTATTGCGATAAAGGCACGGTATGAAGTAATGAAAGCGTGAATACAAGCCAGGCTTTATCATCGATTCTGAATGACGGAACTTATACGCCAAATAAATTAAATGAGGTCACTGAAAAAAGGCATACCTATTTAAAATCGCTAACGTCATCGCACGCTCTAGACTCTAGTACCTGTATTTAAAATCGAAATGTTAGATTAAAACTTTTAG
>NC_046659.1:53703723-53715670 GCF_010883055.1 Belonocnema kinseyi
TTATTTGTTTAAATATCGGTAAAGTAAAAGCTAATACCGCGTGAACTATACATGGACGCAATACGACTGGTAGTCGTATCGTATACTTTTATTTACAACGCGCTCTTTTCGAAGTCGCTGCATTCGCACCTATACGAAAAATATATGGTGCGTTTTAAAATCGATTGGTCGAACGCGATTGATGGAAACTACCTGCTTGCAGGTACATTTTCTTTATTAATCCACCGCTCGGAGCTGCATGCTTTGGCTGAAGCAATTTATCTGGAAATTAGAATTTAAAATTATATTAAGTTGAAAACGAAGTTTGACGGTGAATTGTCTAGTGTTGGGATTTTGGGAAATCAAACAAAGAAAAATATATAGTCACAATAATTTGAGTAATTTTAAAAATTCCTCTTTCCAGTTACAAAGTTTAAAATTTTAAAATAATACTAGTTCTATAAACATACTTTTAAGCTTAACAATTTATCTTTAAAGCTTAAATCTTTAGACAGTTTTAAATCTGACTGATCCTGATTCTTTAACGCTAATTTCGAAATTATAATTTGGAGAATTATAAATTTGAGCAATCTTACGTTGAACATGAATTTGGCATCCGAGAGAACAAAAAAAAAACATGTTGAAATCAATTAATGTCTTCTGTTCGGTTTTAGAATGTCAAATTTCATAACATTTTACTGATATGTTTAAAATTATGAGAAATGTTTCGTAAGTACGGTGTTAAGAAAGGAAAAACTAGCGATTTTTAACGATTTAAAAAGTAAGCAAATTTATTTTTTATAATAAAAAAATAATGGTATGTTTCTTGGAAATAAATAAAAGAAATTTCATGTTTGACATGTAAAACGAAGGAAATATTCCAATTTCACGATTTATTCAATTCTAAGAGTTCACATTGCAATTTGTTAAACATAGAATTCTTTTCAAATTAAAAATTAAAAATTGTTTAACTTAACCGTTTGGAACCAGGTTTTGCATTTTGAAGATATTAAATTTTTAACCAAATACATAGTCCTGAATTTCTTTAATTGTAGATGTTCTAAAATTGAAAACCTTCTGCAAAAATATAAATTTTCATTATTTTATGGTTTCAATTTCGCAGGCTTTATTATATGGATTTTTTAAAGTTTCGATGCTTTGAAATGAGTGATGAAGGATGAATACAGCTGCCAATCTTTTTAAGTCGTTAAGATGTAAAATTAAAAAGGAGTTAATTTAATTCGTTTATATATTGACGTCCATAAAATATTCAAATTTAGTGATTTACAATAATTTGTAACGTACCGGTGCCTAATAGGATGTCACTACATGTACTTTATAATTGGAATACTTTTTTCATGTATTTAAATTGTTTAAAATGAACTGTATCAACTTGAAGCAAAATTGTACGAAGAAGTTAGATTAATTTTTAATTCTATTTCTAAAAATTCAATAATAATTTTTGAAGATTTCGAGGCCATTCCGTTTTGAAATATTTAAATTGGAAGGTATAAAAAATGTAAACATTTAGATTTTTAATTAACTTTGGTATTTATATTGGGTATCTCCTCAACACTAATAACATTGAAACTTCTTGTTAATAACTTACCTATCTGGGTTGAAATGCAGTATGGATTACAGATTTTTAAATGTAAAGCACGAAACGACTAGAAGCAATGCTACCAAAAACATCATTGGTTGTGTCCCTGAAGCTGCATTTGGTCCTAAAAAGATAATGACTATTACAATTTTAAAAACCATCTCTAAGAATTTCGTTTTCCAAAAAAGCGAAATTGATATGGACTTCATTGAAGATTCATTTATTTAAAAAACATGAATTCTTAAAGAACCGGATACAGTAATTGTATATGGGAAAAAGTACTGAGAAAAGTAGATATTAAAACAGAATATCTAGATATTCTCGTCTAATATCTTAGTGATTTAATTATGGGACAAAATGCACATAATGAATCAGAGAATCGGTAGATAATAAAAAAAGATTTGAAACTGACAATATCGAAAATATTAAACAGAATCTAAGATATTCAAAAAACATTTTATAATGACGAATGTTTGAGATATTAAATAGAAGATATCAGATATTATGCTGCAATATATACACATTATTATGAGGAACATGTACTTTTCAATATCTATTTTTCTCCGTAAAAATTATTTAACTTTTCTTTAAAACATTAATGAAATTGTTAAAGAGTTATAAACATACCGACTCCTGCAATTTGCACATTGTATTCTGAAACAAATAAGATTTATTCGTT
This sequence comes from Belonocnema kinseyi, assembly GCF_010883055.1. Lineage (NCBI taxonomy): Eukaryota > Metazoa > Arthropoda > Insecta > Hymenoptera > Cynipidae > Belonocnema > Belonocnema kinseyi. The sequence continues at coordinate 53,705,982 of NC_046659.1, forward strand.
ACTAAGTTTTTTTCTTTTTCCAAAATTAAGCTGCATTGCTTGAATCGAATGCTTTTTTTATTAACAAAATTGTAGTTAAACTAAAAAAGAGCTTTAGGTTTAGTCAAATTCTGTATCATTTTAGAAAAAAATATTACTGAGAAACTTTTATCGCTTAAAGAATATTGTGATTAATATATTTTCACATTAATGTATTCAGAGATGATCGATTACGATTCATCACATTATAGGTTTAATTAACTCATCCAGAAATAATAAAAATAAGAATGAATTTGAGACTCACGACCGTCGATCCTTTGTTGCATGGAATATGGTGACCATCCAAAGTCATTCTTCGATCTCAGTTGGAAATCGTAGGTATGAGGCTCCAAATTTTGAATGGCAAATTCAGCAACATATTTGTTACCATCAACTCCTTGTCTACCTTTCGCTTTGGCTACTGTCCATTTTTCGAATTCATTTTTACGGTATCTCACCTAAAGAGAAAATTTCATAAAACATTCTTTCTAAACTAATCCCGTAAAATATATTTTCAAGTGTAAAAAGAGTTGCAAATTCAAGTTTAAAAAGAGTTGCAAGGAACGATGAAGCTGTACTAGAAATTATATTAATATTGGAAAATTTCATACTTCATAATCCTTGATGGTCGAGTAACTATCAATATCCCAATTAAGAACGATTGTTCTGTCGTTGTCTTTAACGTAACTTCCATTGAATTTAGCTATGGCTGGAGCACCTGCGAATTAAAAACATGATTTTATTTCAATAATATTTCAAAATAAAACTTTTAAGGATAGTGTGAAATAGGCACGAAGCTTTAAAATTCTAACTTTTTCAAACTGGAAGCTTCACAGTTCATTCATCACAGTGATCACAGTCTTTTCCCTATTCTGCTGCTTATCCTCTTTTTTTACAAATTGCACTTTTTTCCCCCATTCTCGAAAAACTTTCCCTTTTTCGCCTTTTCTCTTTAGATATACTATATGTTAAAATAAAATATTTGAATTACGTAGGATATTTTCTGAAATAAGTCAATGTACGTAAGAACTATAAGAACAATTGTTCGTTTTACATCTAAAAAATTATTTTATTAAAAAATCAATTACATTATTTAAATGTATAAGATATATTATAAAAAGATGGTTTCTTACATTTTCCGTATCTATAAAAGTTAAACCTTTCCCCTATTTTCCCCTTTTTTGTGAAAAAATTACCCTTTTCCTTCTTTTTGGAGCCCCTTTTGCCCTGTAATTTCTGACATCATCAACATTGCAATACATTTTCTACTCAACTGACCGATTTTCTTAATAATTCTATTAATTATTTTTGAAAATTTATTGATTTTATTCATATAAATCATAATTTAAGATCATTAGAATATATTTTCATAAAAATGTCACTGGTCCGGGAAACCGAAATCTGAATGGGAATTTTTTAAGATCCGAAAATAACTAAGAAAATTGCAGGAAAACGAATTTTTAAATCTTTATTGGAAAACCCTATTCAATTTTTTAAAATGATTTTAATTTATAGATAGAATATTTACACGGAAACAAATATTTTGTTCATTTGAAAGTTGAAAATTTCAGGTATTGTACACATTCAAGTACTCACAATTTGAAGTTGTTCCATTTTGAAAGCTTAACTGAATAATTGTTTAAAAACAGCGTTCAAATTAGAACAACTTTAACTGAACTTACACTGAAAGGCTTTTTCCATACATTTTGTGCAGGGTCCTTTAAAGTGGTTACATTACATAATTTTTAATTCGAATAATTTAATTTTGAATGTTAAATTATGCAATATAAAAAGTGTCAGTTTAGAATCATTAATATTGAAATTTGTCAAGTCTTACGACCAAAACATAAAAATTTAATTTAATATTCAGTTACAGTCATTTTTAATTGAAATTATAAAACCTTGAACACTTCTACATTTGAAATTGTTTTTTTTTAAGTCTTTATAGTAAAGAAAATTCATTTTTGAGAATCTCTTGAAATAAAATTGTTTCATTTTGAATAATTTCATTACTAAGTTCTATTTACTTAAATTTATTGTCTTCTGCGTATTTATCAGCGTGTTATTTATTAAAATTTCATATTTGATGTTTTTTAAATTTAAATTTTTAAATTTTAACTGGTACAGGAAAGGGGAAAAGTAGGGGTACAGGGAAAAGAGTTGCAAAGCCTGAAATTGAAAGTACAATGTTTTAACTTGTCTGATTTTAAATTTTAATCTCTGAAAATGAACTTGCCTGAGTATTTTTAAATATAAACGGAAAGAATTATATTTGTTCAATCAAAACTTCAATGATTGAGATTTTGAGTTTTAATTTGATACGCAAGTCCACAGTAAAAAAATTCATTAAGGCCGTCGAGGGATTAAACATTTCTATTGCAAAGTTTGCAGAGAAAAAGCCTCCAAATGAATTGTAAATCGGTATGTGGAATATTATTGTTTGAATTATTGTGTAAAGCTTTTTTCCTCTACCTGAGAGTTCCATGCCTTTTGAGTGAGATCCGATCATGTTCTCTGCTGTGCAAAGATATTTGCCGAAATCACTTCTCTGTATATTCTTCAAAGTGAGATTATGAATTTGTGTTTCACTTATACTTTCACTGTGCTGCATATGACGAACAGTTTCTTTTTGATTTCCGCTCATTTTGAACCAAGTAACGTCAGCGGAAGGATTAGAGTGGACGACGCAAGTTAAATCGACCGACTGATGCACACCACCGTGAACATAATCACTCACGACTTCTACTTCTGGGGCATCTGAAATGAAATTAATCAAAATTTTAAATTATTTATTAAATACTCCGAAGGATATATTTTATAAAAACAAAGTTACTCACATTTCACAGTTACGCTGACAACAGTATGCAGAGGTTGTCTATCTTTTCCAAAGTCTGCTAAACACTGGTACATACCACCAGAATGTCTGTTGGCATTTTTTATGTGTATTTCTGCTTCGCGATTATTGTTTATCATAGTTGCGGGTAAATTATGACCCTTAAAATGATAAAAATAAAATATTTATTGGAAGAAGTCGCACGTATTATTTAAACTAATTTCCACAAATATTCCCGGCAACTTTGTGTTTTGACTAGTTACCCGAGTAAAAATGCTTCGACTTGAAACTTGTCTCCAAGACATAAGTTGAAGTCTGTTTCCGTCTCAAAACTGAGACATGCTCAAGTCGAACTTTTCGACTTCAGCATATCTTGATTCGGGGCAATTCAAGTCGAACTCAAGTCGAAGCATTTTTACTCGGGGAAAACTACTACTCGATTTGGATCTTAACGAAAGGGAAATATACAAAAATATTCTAAAATTGATAAATACTCACTTTGTGACTCCAAATGATTGACAGAGGTTCTTCATCAGAAGGAACACTGCATTTTAAAATTATATTATCTTTTTCAGAGAGATCGATCTTGTGACCAGGAGATACTTTGAGTGTCGGAGGCTGATTGTTAACTACAACTTTGTATTCGATTTTAGGGTTATTGTTCTCGTTTACATTGAGAACGCAAACATACGTTGCACTATCTGTTTCCTTTGCATCTTTAATCACGAGTGTATTATTATTATCCCTGCTTATTCTGTCACTATCAGGATTATCGACTGATGTATCTCCAAAGAAAATCACTGTTTCTCCTATCTTCCAAGAAATTACTACTTCATCTGAAAAAAGGATTAAATTTTGATAAGTTTTAATTGTTAAAAATTCTAATGCTGAATTTTAAGAGCCGAATTAGATCACTTTGTAGAATTAATTAATAAGTGTTTTTATAGAAATTAAATCATTAAATCGACTGCTCTAAGCAATAATGGAATTAATTCTGATGGTAAGACCGTATAAAGAATCAAGTAGTGGTTATACCGCATTATAAATGAATTTTCTGAATTACTGTTTATTAATATTAATAAATTAATATAATTTTTGAAGCACATCAAAAATATTGCGATTAGATTCAAAGAATTAAAAAAGGGAAACGAATGTCGAGTCTCAGTGACTTCCATACAATCTTAGGTCTGATTCAGTCTGATTCGAGTTGCTCTGCATATGAAGCATATGAAATAAGGTCTATTTTTGACAGTTCAATTTTTTGCAATAAAATAAATAAGCAGATCGTTCTGAATCAAGTAATAAAATATAAACTATTTATATTTGATAATTAATGACTTTTCAGGAGGTTAAATGCCCCTGTCAAAGTATACTGCTAAAAAATTGGAGCCTATAGATACAAAGTAAAAATATCGTTTGATTCCATATTGCAGGGAGCAGTCGAAATGTCGAATAATTCTAAATTTTAAGCATTGAAAATTCTAAATTAAAACATTTAGAATTAACATTGGAACTGAATGAATAGTTTAATTTCAAGATACTAAAAATGAATTCATTTCTAAACAGTAGCCTTCAAAATTAGCCAATCTGACAAAAATTTGGACGCCTAAAACAGTGTTGGTATACTAACAATAAATATCGTGAACTAAACATTGTTTAATTATGAATTTATTAAAATTATTAACACCTTGAAAAAGTCAAGTCCATACATTTTTTAGTTTACGGTATAAAAATTACAACGTTTAAAAACAAAATTTGCCCGGAATATGCCACCATAAATGCAAACTGTTAATCTTGTTTAAAATTCATGTATTTGATGACCTTCTATCCACTTTGTTTTCATTTTTGTTTGTTGAAAACAATTTATTTTTCTTATAAGGGATCGTCCATAAATTACGTAACGCGTTTTTCTTTTGTTTGAATAAAGACGAGCATGAAATTGATGTAAAGTTGAGAAAGACACAACGATATAAACAAAAGAAAAAAGTGTTACGTAATATATGGACGATCCCTAAGGGATCATTAACAAACTACGTAACGCCTTTTTCTTTTTTTCATATCGCTGTATGAGTGTTCACTTCACGGAAATTATATTCTCATCTTTATTCAAACAGAAGAAAAATGCCTTACGTAGTTTTTGAATGATCCCTAATTCATAAAAAGTATTTTCTAGGATTAATAATATATCAATCAGTGTCAAGAAAATAAACGTGTATTGAAATTATTTTGCTATTGTTTTAACAATTGATATTAAATTTAAATTATTCAATTGAGGTTTTTCATGGACAAGATGGAGGAAATTTTAGTTTTTTCGAATCTCTTGTAATATAACAATTATTATTTTCTTCATTCAAAAGTTACGTCCCAATTGTTTGGTTTTTTTAAAAGAAGGATTAATGATTCAATTAATTTATGCGTAACTTTGTAACTTTATAAAAATGGTCCATGTTTAATGAAATCATGCTGAAAAAAACTAGCTATTCAGTTTTTACGGAAAATAAATTATTTAAACAAACAATAATGGTTTATAAAATTGGTGTGTAACTTCTGACAGAAGAAAATACTGAGTAATAAACGACATAATTAAAAATATTCGAAAAAACTAGACATTTCTCCATCTTTACCATGAAAAGCCACAAGCGAATGAGTATTAAATGTTTAAATAATTGAAAAATGTCATAAACAAAGAATATTTTTCTTAAAATTGAGTACTGGTTTATTAATTGCACATAATACTATAAATTTTCTTCAGTTACAGCGAAAATAAACATGTTCAAACAAATATAATCATTGGTTCAATAATTTAAGATTATTTAAAAATTGCTTGAAAACTTATCATCCAATATGAATAATTCTAATTAATAACAAATGGTGCAAAAAGCAAAAGAGACATCGAAAACGTGAAACTTAGACAAAACCCATATTTAAATTGTATTTATGGGGGCGTTTTTCAGGCACCATAGATGAGGAATAAGAGGTAGTCAAAATAAAATAATGAGTGACGTGAACTCGTTCGTTTTCAAGAATGTTGAAGAATTTAACACAATTGTTATGTATAAAAAGTTACTAAGAAATTGATTTTTTACGCGTTTTCCCAAAAAGTAATTTTTTACAATGTAAATCGTATGGAGATTTTTAAACGCTTTGGTACACCTGTTAATAATGACCGATTAAAAAAAATCCCATATCGAAAATATTATTAAATGACGTTACCTGCATTGACTGTATTACATGGCAAATAAATTGTTTGGCCAGGATTTTTTTGCACAGTTGCATTTCTTGAAGTAATCTTAGGAGGCGTTGCATACGCTTCTTGTTCATTGATTACATCAGAATCTCCAGCATTTTCTTCATCATCCACATCAGGATTATCATCTGGATAGTCTTCATTTTTATGTGGGTATGCAAAACCTGAAACAAAATAATATAAAACTGATTTACTATAGCAATAATATACTCCTAATTATATTCAACATTTCCTAAAATTAAAATGTTGTGAATTAAGGTAATTTAAAATACCAGCCAATAAAAAATTACAATCCAATAATGTGTCTATTTAATTTTGGGGTCAAATTTTATTCAACATATAAGCAAAAAAATAGATAGCCTAAGAAGATAATTAAATCGACTTGTGTCTTATTTACTTTCTCCTCTTATATCTCTACATTTATAGTTCACACCAAAGAAATTTACTTAGTCATAGAACCTTTTGATCATAAATTACTTTCCTTTCAGAAAATAGATTGAAGCTTCTTGCAGAATTTCCACTTCCTCGTCTAATGGCTAGAGAGACTATAAAGTTGAAATTAGATTTCTAGCACAGACCACGCCTGATTTTAAAGGTGTAGAGAACAAACGTCACTTCATTCTAATAATACCGCACCCCGTGTTAGTACCACCCTTCGAATTTGCTTATTTCCTGTTCTTCTCCGTTGTGGTTGTACCATAATCTTGTGGCGCCAGACTTACTTGTAAAGCATACCATGCAAAGTTAATACCCTTGTTATATCAAATGTGGGTGAAATTTTTTCTTTAGTAACCTCCTTAAAGATAAATAGAAAAAATACCAGCTAATGAATATTGGGTATTTTGAAAATTAATCTCTGATTATTATTGATTTTATTTCATGTTTATCTTTCAATGATTGCGAATTTCGAAAGTTTATTCTGATTTTATAAAAGATTATCTTTATACAATATCCAAATAGGTACACAACCATAAATTGGGCGAGATTAAATAAAATTCTAATTTTAAATTTTCAAACTTTTATTTGACAGACTTCAAAATTGAAATCAGACCAATTTTAAGCCACCAAAGATTAAGCACTTTAAAATTCTGGTACATTATAAATTTGGAATTAAAAATTACAATCCTAATTTGGATATCATTAATATTCCTAGAAACAACCAAGCTTTGATCAAATTTTGAAAATTTTACAATTGAGAAAATAAAAATTAGTTTTCATTACTGACTTTAATATATTCTAAATGATTTTAGGAGCATATATCAGACATAAAAGCGGCCTACCTTACTGAAAAGAAAAAATGTTAATTTTGAATAATAAGACCAATTTGATCACTTTTAACTGGTTGAAAACGGCACTTAAACACTTATTTTGATTATATGACTCAAAACCTACTACATGCCCTTAAAAGTTCAGATGTGTTAAACAGCACCTCAGAATATTCCCATGCAGAAATAAAAAAGAGAATCCAAAACCCAATGAGAGTCTAAAAATAAGTCTGACTAGAATAAATCTTCTGGTTGAGTGCACCCAACTCGTAAACATATGGGGTCATATAGTCGAGAAGGTAGACCAACGAATCAATTCTTCACCCCTATATTTAGAAGGGTAGGGGCAGGGAAAAGGGCATTAACTCGCGGTCTCCAACTGGCCATGCTCCCACCCATACACTCACACCATCGCATAGCATCATTAAGTTAATGCAGGCATAAAAAGACCAAGTGTAAGAATGCAAGTCTGATGAAAATGAAAGGACTTAGAAAGACGCCCAACCCGTGCATGTTCTCAGAGCGTTATGCTTGGTTATGCCCATCAGCAGCATCGATTCTAACATTTCCTTCGTAAAGTGATATATGGTCGTTTTCTGTACTAAAGAACCACGCCCTTGTTTGTTAGAAAAAATGGGTCAATCAAATTCTCCTGACACTTGTCATACTGTCATATCGCTTGGCCTTTAAACTTCATCCGTATAAAGTCAATAAATTTATCTAGCCTTGCACATCTTTGCATAGAATTGTTGGCTTGACTATTATGCTGCCGGATATGACGTTTGTCAATATGCAAGAATTGCAGCATAGAAAAAATTGCATTTGAGTAATGAACTCATCCTGCCGCTTATCCCGTTATACGGTTTCCGTTTTTTTTTTTTAGTTAAAGAGATAACAATAATTGATACTTCAGTTAAATATTCTAGTTACTTTTAATAAAGCCTTGGTGAAAATAATTTAGTTTCACAGTAAAATTCAATAAAGTACAATAATGTAAAATGTTATTTTGTTGTGGTTGTAAAAATATGTAATGACTAATCAAACTTTGCAAACATTTTTACCTATCAACAAAATTGCACCTTCCAACATAATATTAGTGCAGTGGTATAATTCTATTATAGAATCTACAATTTTTGATTATTATTAAGACACACTTTCATAAAATCTCACAAGCAATTACATACAAATTAGTCCAACAAAAAATACAGTTTTCGCATTGCCGCAATTTACTGTAATGTATTGCATTTTATTGTAAAAATTCATGCTTATGTTCATGAAATATACCAAAAATAGAAAATGGAGATTTTTCACATTTTCTGAAGACAATTTCAGATTAAACAATTTTTTAATAATGATATAGATGAAAACTATTAAAAATGCTCATTTTAACATCAGTTTCAATAACTCAAAATATGACCATTCTAAGCTTGAGCTTAAGGCATTTAAAATTCTATAAATATAATTATAATTCCATGCACTCGAAATAAAACTTTTTTTCAATTGAAACGTTCAAAATTCTATGGTTTATCATTTAAAAAATTAAAAATTCTACAATTTGAAATCAGATTTAAGTTTGCAGTGTTCACAATATTATTATTTACAATTGAAATAGTTGGAATTAATAAAGTCTCATAAATGATTTTTAGCTATTTGTAAATCATTTCTAAATTCGAGTGATCTTAATCTCAAAGAAAAAACTTTAATCTCAATATTTTGGTTGATAAAATTTTAACATGGAACTGTTTCTAAATTTTTTCTAAGAAATTTTGCGGGAATGAGCGTTCCAGCTGCAAATTTGAAAATATGTAAAAGATTCCCAATTTCGAAAAAACGGCGCTGGATTCAGAAGAGGAAATATGACAATTGCTCACGCTGACAAATTGTTACCAATAACTTAGATTTTGTATTCCCCCTATATAAATCGATTGAAAAGGAACAATACCGGAAGTGCGAGGACGAACTAAATGTCGGGTGTTTTGGCTGTACAACACAAACAAACCCACGCACCTAAAATAGAGAATGGTTTATGTATTGAGTCATCCTGGCGACTATTCAATTGAACAACTGAACAGCTAGGTCGTTGCTATGGGAGACCTCTTCCAAAGTTTTCATATAGGGGTTGGAATTGGTTGGAATCTAGTCTAGGCATATAGGGTCAAATTTACTTCGGGCAACCTCTGAACTATCAATTTGTGGTCATTCTGTACACCAGTGACATATTCTATTCATTTCAATCTTCACTATTAAAAATAAGTATATTTAAACTATAAATTTAAGGGCTTTTCATATTTTAGAATGTAAAGTCAATTTATGAACTAAGGAACAT
>NC_046659.1:53715770-53720357 GCF_010883055.1 Belonocnema kinseyi
TGAGTTGTGATGGTCAAATAGGTAACGCGTTTGGGATTAATATCTCAGCTTTGCTTTATTTATAGCAAAAATGAAATCAAAATTATATTATCTGAATAGATTGGTTCATAATCAACCACATACTTAATTATTGAGTCTTCCTAAAAACTGCACATGTGTCAAGTTACCCTACCTTAGGCCTAATGCGGCTCGCTCTTTTTTTTTTTGTTATTGCACATTGAAAATGATTTTCTGACGATCGAGGATGTCATTTCTGTAAAAAGTCAAGGAGTGATTTTCACGTTACAGGTAGAATAAATTGTAGTTTAAAAGGTAAGATGGGTTTAAGGGGGTTTTGAGGTAGCTGAATACAAATCTGAGGTCAGAATTCTAAATATGGTGTCTTGGTAATACCTGAATTTCACCACTGAGGGGTAGTTTCCGCCTTTAAAATAGCGCTACTATTTATCCAGCCTCTATTTGATTTCCAGCTTTTTTGTTCAGATTCAGATCATTGTGTTTTTTTTTTAGAAATTTGTAATAACTGCTTAAAAAGAAATGAGAGAAATTCCACGTTACATAGTATGAAAAGAGCCAGATAAAGGTTTATGGTTAGTTATTTTCACTGGAGAAGATCGCAAGAGCGTTCATAATTCCGGAAGTCAATATGAAGATGGATGAAAAATAATGGGTTAGTGTGCAATAAACTCCTACTCAGATTACGTAGATAGATATAGTATATGTGGAGAATCGCAGGATTGAGTCATCCTCGAGACAGTGTGGAAAGGCTATATAGGTCGTTGGTTGCTACGGGGAGTTGCACGAGACATTTTCATAGGGGTTGAAAACCAGCAGGGACCTTGTACTAAACTGACACCCATTAACCTAAATTCTCAGTTCTTCGCAGACTTAGTAGTAATAGAAGCTTATCTCATTTGTGGCTTGATCAAGAAATTTCTCTAGTATCTCGTGCCTTCACTAATCTCGTTATTTTGTAATCCCAGAATTACTTTTAGAATATTATTAATACATACGAACTATTTTCTATTATCAACAATCTCAAATCTTAATAATATAGGAACCCTATGATATAATGAAACTCTCAATTGATTAAAATTATATTCAGACAAATGTATTATGCAAGCAAAAATTTACTTGAGTTGCTTTCCAAAAACAAATATTGATTCTTCTCAAATTTTCCAATTTTACTGATGTAAAACGATTCAAATTTAGTGGACAACGTTTTATTGACAAAGTAGAAAAATAAAATTTGTTACGAAAAATAAAAAATTTGATTGGCAGTTAAGTGACATCGAAACTAAAAGCAATTTTTGGAAGCTTAAAAATACATAAAGTAGGAAAACGCTGAAATTAGAAATGCCCAAATTTGAAATCATTATTCAAGATATGATATTCAATATGAGACAAAACTTGAAACCTGTTTTTGACGCATTAAAAATTGGAAGAATTCCAAGTTCGAAATTGTCAACATTGTTGAAACGATTTAAATTTTGATCCATTCAAAGATTGAATATCCTAAATTTTATTAGCCTTAAAAATTGGGGTAACAGAAATTTTTGAACAGTAAGAATTGGAAGTTTTAAGGTTCGAATGCAGTCCTTTAGATTTATAATATTTAAAATTTCTGATAAAAATGTGGGGAAATTTTCGCACTATGAACAAGTTGGAAATTGGTTAGGTATATGAAATTTTGTTCGTAAAACTAGACAGTACGTTACATTTAATGAGATTCAGTGTCGAAGATATCGTAAATTTTGAGATAAATATTGCAATTATATTTCAGGAAAGTTGAAATCTTATAGTGGAAAACAGGATAGACCAAATTCATGATTTCGGAATATTTCCCTTCTTAGCATTGGGATTTGAATTCAACTGTCTTTCCGAAATATAATATTTAAAAGCTTTCAGCCACAGTGTATAAAAGATTTTTTGTTGAATATTTCAAACTAAAATATAACAAATAAATATTAATGTTGTATTTTTTCTTATATCTTACTTGAACTTAAAAGATTTAAATTTAAAAATATCAAAAATATTACACAATTTCGAATCCTTAAAAAATAGTATTATTGAACTTTAGAAATATCAGAAATCAAAGTCCAAATTTAGAACTTATAGAGAACTATTTTGAATTAGAACAGTCCAGTATTAATAATGATCATAATAAAATGATACTACAAGAATTCTTAAACAGTATAAATATTCCCAGCTAATTGTAATATATAACCGTAATTTAAGAACAGACTCGCGATCAAATTATGTGTTACCAAACATATTAGAAAAACTTATGCATAATTTAAAACCTTAACTTATAATAATTATGAGCCATTTCATGCCGGTTTCTAAACTATATTTCAATAAATGATGCTTAGTTAGTCAGATATCATTGATCAACGAAAAGATAAAATAATTCGGGAAAGAGATAGGATAATTCATTAGACCTGGACATTAAAAAGCCTTTTCATTGTAAGGAAATCAACATTTTACAAATTACGATCCCTATCAGACGCGACCCCCCATTGAGGTAAGGAACCCCAACAGGTTGTCGGCTTGTAAAAATGAGACTAAAAAGAGATCAGATGTCAATAGTTGAATAGATTAATGAAACCAGTTTACATTTAGAATATGTAATCGGACTTTTATGAATGACAATCTCTTTGGCTTTGGCTTGTGCCCGATGTCTCAATTTCACACTCTCTCCCTGAAAAATAATCCCCACATAATACACCCTCTCTAAAAAAGACCCCTGCAGCCCAGCCTAATCCCTGTGGTCCGACATTAATTTAATAGGTGTCGCATATGCTAGGCCTAGGGCAAAAGTGCAGTTGGCTTTACTAGCCAGTAAACATCCTCCTGGCTTGAGCATAGATACATCATTCGAATAGGGTTTCTTGTGAGGAACATAGGGTCACGTTAATCGTAGATTAACATTTTAATATTTTCAGTATTCTTAAGATTTGTTTTAAGGTTTCATATTAAAAATTGTCATAATTTTTTTATTGGGAAAAGAAGGTACTTAAGATAACGAGCCTCGTACAGATTAATTAATTTTTTATATTACAGGTTGTCTTAAATTTACCAGAAAATAATGTATCATGTTTTTAAGACAAAAATAAACTTGTAGTAGAATGTTATTTGGATACAGAACATAAAAAATGATTATTTGTCACTTTAATTTGGAAATACAACCCAAATTTCAATGATCTCAATCGAATGGTTGACAGTCTAGCGATTTTTAATAGTTCAAAGAATTGAAAACAATTTCAAGAATCCAAAAGGACTAAAACAATTGCCAGAATTGAAGTGACTTTAAGGTAAATCCAGCTTTACTTTTCAATCAAAAAAATTTAAGTAAAAAACAGAAATTCATATTAATTGTGAACTACCAGCAGAATTCAACACAATTTAAAGAAATTCAAAATAATTTAAGGGAATCCAAAAGAATGTAATGAAATTCAAGAGATATTCAAAATAATTCCAAAATTCAAGGTACATAAAAGTAGATTCAAAGTATAGTGAAACCCTTCAATAGCCCTCCCTTCTATAGCCCTTCCGATAATTGACGTCACGCCTCAGGTACGTGTAACTGATGTTAAATTTTGACTTTTCGTTTTAAATATTTTCAAATGTGCATACCAATTTCAAATTATTTTAAATTTCAAATTCCATCTATAAAGCGTTTAATTAGTTTCAAACTTAGAATGATCAGATTTTAAGTGAGTGAAAAACTGGAATGCTGTTAAAAATTCGGATTATTGGTAAATTTTGTACATTTATTAATAGTTGGATGTTTGATAAATTTAAGTTCAGACTTCGGGATTTTAAATCTGTTTAGTGCAGGGGGGGGGGTCGATTTGACCCAGGCCGAAATTTAAAACCGATGTGATTGGCGAGCAAAGCAAGAAGACCGGTGCTTACCCCCATCCAAAAAATTGTACTCTCAGATAGAAACCTCACGCATAGTTTCGATTTACCGCATTCTTATTCAGTTAGCTTTAGCGAGTAGAAAAATTTCAGTTTGGGTCGAATTGACCCCCACCTACACTTTACATGGTTTTACATCGAAAAATTTGTATATTTCTATCAGAACCTCATACATTCACATCTAAAAAAATGCATGAGTTCATATTTGAAAGCTAAGGATTTTAATTTTGTAAAAATCTTTTGCAACATTTTTTCGTTGAAAGGCACTCTCTTTCCCTTTAATTTCTTTTTTGACCCGCTCTATTTCATTCATTTGTTCCTGAGTTATGAATTTTCGAATAAAACTATTTTTTTGCACGAGTTTATATGTTTATTGTTTATTATATAATTTATAACACAGCCACACAAAAAAAAGTGCGCGGATCTGGTAACAAGACACACGTATTCCTATGGATTTTGGGGCGCTGAATTCAAATTCGGCATCAAAAATCACCCATCACGTCATGGTTGAGCCATAACCTCAAAAATGACGAAAAATCATTCACTGAGGCAAATAAATTACAAAATAATGCCAGTGATGCAAATGTTCACTTCAAAAACATGTCGACAACTGTGAAGGATCAACCCTTGCCTGATATCAACTTATTTAACATAACTTTACCC
>NC_046659.1:53720457-53744847 GCF_010883055.1 Belonocnema kinseyi
AGAGGTTTAACCTATCCTAACCTAACAAAACCTGACCTAACATAACCTAGCCGAATGAAATTCAACCACACGTGTAGCTATGTAAGCGTAAGGTTCTCAGTCCTAAATGGTTTTTTTTTTTTAATTACGGTAATTTAATTACGATAAAAAGCAAGGTAAAATGTAAACACGAAAGATAGCATAAATATATCCCTTAAGTTTAAGAAAAGCAGAGAGAAAAAAATGTTGAATAAAACTCTTATTCATTTGCATGTTTAAGTTACAGTTCTACATTTTAATTGATACAAACATTGTCAGGTTAATTGAAATGGGGTCAATTCTACTTGTAGTTCTAAGTTTCTTCAAATGAGTAATGTGCGTCTAAATTTATAACCACCTGTAGCACAATGAAATGAATTTTATTGTGTTACAACGGGAACACTTAAGTTAAGTTGTGTTGCGTTAAGCACAATTTCGTTAGGTTCTGTTAAGTTAGATTCATTTGTAGGTTAAGATCGAGTTAACCTATAAAATATAGCACACATTTAAAAGTGAGAACCGTACGCTTACATAGCTACACGTGTGGTTGAATTTCATTCGGCTAGATTAGGTTAGGTCAGGTTTTGTTAGGTTAGGATAGGTTAAACCTCTATGCAGGTTAAGCCGAAGCTGAATGAAAAGGTACCGCAAACACAAAGGGACAACACAATGAGTTTAATTGTGTTACGTAAAGTTAAGTTAGGTTAGGTTAGGTCAGGTTTTTTAGGTTAGGATAGGTTAAACCTTTATGTAGGTTAAGCCGAAGCTGAATGAAACGGTACCGCAAACACAACGGGACAACACAATCCGTTTAATTGTGTTTCGTGAGGTTAGGTTAGGCTAGGTTAGATTTATTTCTAGGTAAGGCTCGAGTTGACCCATTCGATGTAGCACACATTTGCTATTGGCATTATTTTGAAATTTATTTGCCTCAGTGCATGATTTTTCGTCATTTTTTGAGTTTATGGCTCAACCATGACGTGATGGGTGATTTTTTATACCAAATTTGAATTCAGCGCCCCAAAATCCATAGGAATACGTGTGTCTTGTTACCAGATCCGCACATTTTTTTTTGTGTGGCTGTGTAATTTTCAAAAACCTAGATTGCAAAATTTTACCGTAAAGTAGAAGGCTTAAACATGAGCCATGCATTTTTTCAGATTTTTAACATCTTAATTTTGATTTTTTTAAAGCGTGAGGTCGAATCTACCCCCCCCCCCAACCCTACACTTAAGTGGTGCAAAAAAGCCCTACACTTAACGGGTTAAAATTTAAAGCATTAAAAATTTAGACATTTCTAAATTTCGACCGTTCTTGTGTTCAGTATTTCATACAATGTTTGATAAACTTGAGGGCTTTTTTCTACAGGATGTAGTGTGTGCGTTGCAAGCAATGATACACATTTGTAATTTAACTCCGTATGAAACTTAATTCCAGACGTAACTAAATATTAAGTAGAAGAGAGAATTATCCACGAGATATGCCTATGAGGACCATAATCTCACTATAATCGCCCAACCAGTCTGGATAATCAAAACAGATTGAGTCATACTTGGATCGATGTACTTCTCAGGAACGATTAACGACATTAAAAAAAGTATTCTTTATATGTTCTAAATCTCATTCTTTTTGTTTCCTGAAAAATTTAGGCAAAAAAAGTACTACTTTTATAAATAACAATCATTTATTTTTTGGTAAAATTTATCGGATTATTAAGAAAAATCTAGTGGATTCAACCGAAACAAACAACAGAAACTTCTCGGGGTATACCCATTTCAAAAGACAATAATGATTATGGGCTTTTCTAACAACTAATACAATTATTCCATTTTGTAACAAATCATAAGGCTCAGAAAAACTTCAATACAGTTTGGTAATAATGTAATGGGCTCGAGTGGGGAGCTTCACATGATGACTTTGTGAGACTCTTCACTTGGGGTGATCGCTAAAGAGATTGATCAGCAGCCCATCGGGGCAGTATTGCGGAACGAACGTGCTATTTAAACAAGTAAAATGAGAATTCTAGATGAATCTAAATATCTATACTCCCTCCCTCGCATCACTCCCTCCCTCACATCACTCCCTTCCTCGCCTAGTCACGTTACCCCGAAAGGGAAATGGCTCAATGGCATGATAGAAAATCATGCGCACCTTCGTCAATTTCTGCCTACGACAGTTTCAAAACTGTTAGATCAAATAAACTTAAGGGTAGTTGACAAAAAGGTGACCACTTAAAGTCCCAGTCATTTCTCATGTTAGAAAATTTTAGAAGACTGTTTAGAAATTATATACAAACAATTACGTAAAATGTATTTCTTTAATATTTTTATAACTCATACCCATGTATATTCCATATCCACCACAAATACTTTCCTTGATCTAATTAGTTTTATATTTTCATACTCTACAAGAATGGACTTTATTGAAGAAGAATTTTTTCTGGTTTTAAATTTTGCTTATTTTAAAAATCTCATTGCCCAAAATGTTAAACTTTTTGGAAATTACCCTTAAAACCTTCAAATTACTTTTTCTGGATTAGAGTAGTATGTTAAATGAGGAGCAAAAAATGTTAGTTTTTACTATAATCAAAGCAGCTTCTACTTTTAAGTATTATAAAACAAAGAAAAATAGTAAATAATTAATGTAGTCAATATTTCGTAGCATATTATTATTTTGCCGTCTGTGTCTGCATTCTTTAATTCATAGTGAAATATTAATAAAATAATAATTGATCAGTAATAATTATCTCGAATTATCGATTAGTAATACATAATGCCAACATATTTTCTTTTTGGTAAGAGAAGTATTTTTGGGTACGCTCAAACTATTAAAAATTGTTGTTATTTTAAAGAATTTTTTTTCATTTGCAGCTACAAAATAAATTGAGGAAAAATTAATTTTAATTAAATGTATATTATAATAATTCAGATACCTCGATCCGAGATTGCTTATTCACATATTGAAACATAAAAACAAATACTATTCTTTATTATTATTTTAATATTTGTTACTGATTTCGTAATAATCTTTATTCGCAGCTACCCTAGGAAATCTATCATTTAAAAAAAATGTATGTATTATAATAATTCATTGTAGATCTTTAACATATTTTCATGGTATTGTAAATTTTTAAAAAAATTTTATTTTTATAACTCTGGAAATTGTTAAGATTTTTTCAAAAGTTCTTCAGCTCATTTTAAAGATAGTTCCCTATAATATTTTTCTTGAGATATTTTTAAACTTTTACATTCTCATGAGAGAAGGTATTAGATTTGTGTAAAAGTTGACCCTCCAGTTTTTGTCAAATGTCCACGTTTTGAGACACCCTAAATCCGAAAAAAATATTTATACGAATATGTCTGTCTGAATGTCTATGTCTGTCTGTGAGCAAGATAACTATTGAAAAAATTATTCTATTAGATCGGCTTTTGGTACATTCTTTAAGTCTTCTAAACTAAAGGTCGAGTTTGTTAGCCAGCCATTTTGAATAAAAATTCAAAAATTGAGCGCATTTTAATATTTCTGAGGCCACTTTTTTCAAAATTAAAAAAAAATTTGTACGGGTATTCATAGTATTCAAAAATTCGAACAATTTATCCTGATTACTTTTTTCACAAAACCAAAAATTACCAGAGTTGTAGCATTTACAAAATTCCAAAAAACACACGAAAATAAACATTTTAAGCTAAATAACGTACGATATGAAAAAAGTGAAGAGAAGATAAATGTTGATTTTTGGATGCCATACAAGATTATCATAACAGCTTGTTGACTTTTATTAAAAAATCGAAATTTCAAATTTTGACAGCATAATAAATAACGGAAAATCCAAAAATTGAATTTTTTCATTCAACAATTTCACAGTATTTCAAATATTCTCAAATATATCAATATGTTTTCAAAAAATATATATAAAGGAGGGCTGGGAATATGAAGAGACTATATGAATTCCCATTTAACAAAACGCAGCTGAAGGTTGGTGACCTTCGCAGCATAAACCACCAACCAGCTATGACTCTCGGTTGAAACTATTCCCCCTCACCCAACCCCTCATTATTTGAAGTCTGGTGGGACTGTTGTTGTAACTAGAATCTCCACCCTAGACGCCTTGACAGACTCTTTTAGTGAATTATTAAGAGATGAATATATAGGGCACCATAACTGCGATGTAGAACACGATGCGGTAAGGCTGTTGTGTAGACCGTTTGTGTAACGTTTAAATTATAGAAATAACATTGAAAATGAGCAAAATCAGTTGCTGAAAAAACGACAGAAGTTGCAATAAAATGTTTAATAACAAATTTTTGTTAAAAGAATTGCGCATTTTGTAACGAGACAATAAAACTACTGTTTTAATACCAATGGATGTTATTAACTGTAATAATATACACGCATAGAAATGATATACAATTTCAGGGACAAACTCAAGTGCGAAGCACGAGATACGTGATGAAAATATGTTCGGTAAAGCCGAAGGAGCTTTAACAAAAGAGAATTCACAATCACAAAATCATTGTATTCGATGCTTTGATCTTTAGTTTTGAATAGTATGTCCACAATCGCCGAGCGCGAAGCACGAGAGAAATATATTTTACCGAGCGAGTATATTTTACAAAAAGACGCAGAATTTCTAAAGTGTGCAAACATTTGAGGAAATGATAGTAATATTTATAAAAAATATAATTGTTCTGCATTTTATAAATCAGGTCTTGGATAAAACAATTATTTGAAATTTTGTTACTTTTCTGCACTTAGTTAGGTTCAAGGGATAGAATGTAGGGAAAGAATTCTAAAAATATCTTAAAAATTTGACACAATACTATTGAAAATTTCGTTTAAAAGAGACCCTAGAACTTTAAAAATTGTTCATTATTTCCAGAGTTATTTGAATTTATTTAAAACATCGAAATTTGACATTTTCTTTCTGTACTGCACTAAAATTCCTAATACCTGTAAAATCATAATTAGCAAAAAACTAAAAACAGTCAATGAGTAGGGGAGAGCGGGTATGGTATCGGTGCGGGATCAGAAAAATAGTACATTGTTGCAATTTCTGTTTTAAAATACGCGTCAAAAGAGAAATGCTGATAAAGCAGTTTTGGCGGAAACCGATGAAAAAGACTTTGGCTGAAATTAAACAAGTACAGCAATACTTTGAAATACTAAAAGCATGCAAAAGTTATGTTTTAATAGGTGAAGTATTTTATTATACTATAGTATACTGGTATCATGATTTGTTTCTATAAACGTTTTAAATCTATTAAAATTAATTAAATCTTGCGCCGTCACATATGGGGCATAAAGTCGCAACGCGGCGCGCCCATATTTTTTCAGCAGGGAGTAAGAGGTTATACCTGCTTTTGCCACACACTTTACTTTGTTTAATAAGAAAATGTTAAGTTAGTGTTGAAAATTTCTGACGTAATTTCTTTTCATCACATTACACTTTCCAGAAATGTCATATCATATAATTTTTATTTTACGCAGTGTTCATATTGTTTAAATAAACAGCAGTAATACGATGGTCACCGTACCCCAGGGTATGGTGTACGCTGGCTAAAATGCAATATCCATCAATTAATTAAATGTCAAATAATGACGTAATTAAAAAGCGGTTTGGAGTAATAACATATGTTACCTGATAATGTAAGCTTCACTTAAAAAAACACACAAATCAAAATCACATTTCAATCTTAATGTATACGGCATTTAAGTCAAAGCGCGGCTCCCCTAGCTTCACTGATAACATCTTCTCTGCTGATTGTACAATTGCATTTGAAAGAATGAAATAAATACTTTAATTAAAATCTCAAGTGTACTAATTTATGAATCTAAAATTCCATAGTTAATTGCAGAATGAAATGGAAAAATGTTCTCACACGTGTCAAGAACAATTGTACATAATATGTAAGAATTGATTGTATTTCGGATGTTGTGTTCATTACAACTACTGATCTTAGCACAATAGCACGTCCGTCCGTCCGTTCCGAAAGTCATAAGCTGTAGTGTGGTCTTGACTCTTATGACCCGAGGCGAGATTGGTCCAAACGAGCGAAAGTAACCTACTTTTCTTCCCAGTTGTCTTATGCTAGACCATAGATGAATCTGTAAGATATACCTACGAACTCTACAAGGAATAATGATAAGCCGATATAGAAGGGATTACGTTCGGTGTTTTTTATAATAGCTTTTCATACACAATATAACGGCATTTCTCTCACAATAAAAACATATCATCTCGTGACTAAATGAAGTATAAAATACAGTCAGGCTGATAACTAGGTGAAAGTATTTTTAATCTAATTCTATATAAGATCTTACACTCTAATATATATTTGATTAAGGAATCTATGACAAATTAATTCTAATTATATAATTCTCTGCACTTACAGCTTAATTCTAGAGAATTACTGGTTGTATATTTGGAAGTTTTTTAAAATTTGAACCTAGCCGCTCTTTTCAGGTTGTTCTGGTCTCATCGAAAACAGTTGAAGTACGCTAACCGAATTTCGGTGAACTTATAGGCACTGTCTATTTTAAAATAATGCTAAATTTTATAAATTCGATAAATTTTGGAAATGATAAAAGACATAAAGAGGCATGTCTATATCTTGGACTATGAATGATGGAATCAATTTACACCTTAAAATTTGGATTCCCCTCTGGGCGTTTTACATTAAAAAGAGTAGCGGTTTATTAGACTTTCACCAACCTTACAGCCTGGTACAGCCTTTAGTCAAATAGAGCAATTCTTGTTTTAAGGACTCAAAAAGTATCTAGAATAGAAAAAGAGTCGTAACTTGAAAAAATTCAAGTGGAATCTTTGACAATTTATATTTCCTCTACGAAACAAATAAACACATGATAAAGAATTATAGATCATGTGTTTTTTTTTAATTTGGACATATTTTCGAAGCTTTTTTTAATTCAGAATCCGATGGCTTCCTGAACTTTTCCAGAGCTGTCAAAAATAGTTGAAATTGTAGATTACACAGCCTAAAAATAAATGTCCTGTTCAGAAAACTAGAGTACTAGACAACCATACAATTATGTATTCTGAACCACTGAATTTGAATCCGAAAGCAAAATTTTCGGAACAGGTAAGATTTTTGAGAAATTGGGCCTTTCTGGTCATTTTTTTTTAAACTTAGGGCGCACATCTGACGTTCGAGAAACTTCTACGAAGTTTCTAACAAGGTTCAACCTTTATGTAGTTTGAGCACTATTAGAATTTTCTAGACCATCAGGTTCCTTTTTCTGAATCTTGACTAAATTTTCATATTTTTGCATAGAAACATGTGGATGAGTATTTTTCGCAGGTTCCCCGAGTGAAAATGCTTCGACTTGAGTTCGACTTGAATTGCCCACAATCAAGACATGCTGAAGTCGAAACGTTCGACTTGAGCATGCCTCAGTTTTGAGAAGGAGCCAGACAAATTTATGTCTTGAGGACGAGTTTTTATGTCTTAAGTTTATCTCTTGAGTCGAATTTTTATGACTCCCAGACGAGCGGTTTATAACTTCGAGTATATACCGGTCCTAACAGAAAGGGTCATTCTGACTATCATAAAAGCTAATCTTTGTTAATGTTTAAACAATCTTGTATATTTTTATAATATATATAAGTCGAAGAATTTTGACTCAGGTTCTCAGTATATTTTTTCTCGCATCAGACACTTGAAACACATCTCCGTGCAAAAATGAAGTCGGTAGACCTCATAGTTTTCTCACTAGGCGTGCTCGTGAAAGGGCATCCATTTTACCGATTGCATAAAAGAATTACCTGCGAAACCCTAACAAAGGCCAAAAAGGCTAATATTCTCAAGAACCTGACTTAATCGGATTATTTTGCATTCAGAATCGTATTCAGCAGGACAAAATACATAAGGTTACGATGGTGTAGTCTGCCGGACAAGACATTTCATTCTCATCCTAATGATAATGGTATTAGTTTTATGTGAAATTTGACATTGGATTGTGCTTTGGCATAATTGTTCAGGTCCCAAAGTGGAAGGTTACGTTCGTTCATCAGCCTTATTTAACTAAAAGCTATGGTTTTACTCATAGAAAATTCGAATGAAAAAACGAAAATTGAAATTCTGAGTCAAAAGATACGAAGGGGGAAAAATGATCAAAGATATCAAGATGGACGTCTATGTTGGATCATGAAGAAGCTGTTGAAATCAATTGGAAGCTTAAAATTTTTATTTCCCGTGGTTTTTACACTGAAAAAAAAGATTTCAAAAACTGCAAACTTAAAATTACTGTCCTACATATTAAGGCTTAAAATTTGAAACAGTACAATTGAAAACTAAAGCTTCTTTTTTAACAATCAACTTTGAAAGTATTCGATTTCGAACGAATTCCTCTTGGAAATTCTAATGATATCTAACCAAGTGTTGCAACTCAAAGTGGTATAAATTTGAAAGACTTTTCTTCAAAAAGGCGAAAAAAACGACAATGTCGTATACGAGAAAAAATAAAGAATAGAATATATTAATTTAAATTAAATATACTTAAATCAGTTCTTGCATATATGTATGTATTAGTCATTGTAACTATTTTCCGATATTTATTTTTGCACGTAAAATCGTAAACATCTTATTTTAGTCAATTAGCTAAAAAGTTTGAAAATATTTTTCAGAAAGGAATGTGACAAAATAGTGATATTATCGAGTAATTATCAGCAAACCTTGACATTACTGTTATTATTTTTTTCATAGTGTTCAAATAGTAACATCACCCAAAAAATGATAAATTATTATTAATAGTGGATGAGTTGATGCTTCTAAATCAGTCATGAATCCCAGAAGATTTCTGAGTCTATATTTTACTTTCTCTTTCTCTCCGTAATTTTTTCAGCTATTGTTAATCGTAAAACTAAGTCAACTCTCGTTGTAGATAAGTTTTCTAAAAAATGCGTGCCACTTTCAGCAGTTTTTCTTTAAATTTATTTTTCCTTTTTGCGGAAGAGTGCTTTCAAAAATTAAAATGAAATTAACATTTGGAATCCGGTGTCAATTAAGAATAAAGAAGGGAATAAATAATTTGTCTACTTGTCGCTAAATTAAAAATGAAAGCGTGGCTGCGTGTGCACAGCAGTGGCAGTGGTAACAAAAGGTAGTATTATCGTATTAAATTAAAGTGACTGCGCGCATGGGAGTTAAGTTTTATGAATTAAAGTACATACAACCGTTGTGCTGGACGCACATAACGCATGACATGACCGTGGCAATAATATGTGGACGCCTTCCATTTAAATGATTCGTTAAAGTATAATATAAACTGTGCTCTCTTCAAACAGACGAGACAGATTGAAGTTGAAAAGATAATAGGTGGTGAAAAGGAAGCAACTCTTTCATAACGGAAAATGGGTTTCGCACCTGAATAAATATTTAATAACTCAACATGATTCTTACTAATGTTAGATGTTTATATCACTTAATAAATACAATTTTTATTCTAAATATTATTGGGGTCATTATTTTTAAAATTGCATGAACATCAACCGGCAAAGTTAAGATATATGTGGCAACGAAGTTAAAATAGAATTCTTATTGCATTCTTTAAAAACACGATTCTGATACATTGAAATCAATATCAAAAATAGTTTTCGAGATAACGATTTTCTATTTATATAAGTTCTTAATGTTTATTTCTAGCAATCGAGATTTACTATCTATTATGTGAGGGATTAAAAGAAATTTGGTGGAGAAAAGTGGGAACGGAGGGGGGCACTGAAGTCACTCTACCTCCAAGAAGAGATATAAAAAGGGTGCCGTAAAGGGGGGAGGGTGTGACTGAGGGAGTGAATGTCGCCAAAGTCACTATAATCCCAGGAGAGACATAAAATGTATAATAACGAAAATCTCAGAACGGAAAAGACATCTTACCTGTAGCAATAAAAAATAATAAAAATTATTAGAGGACCAGAGCATACGAACTGCATTACGGACGTTTTGTAAGATGTTTATTACGTTGTTTCGTATTATTATTTTAAATAATATTATTTAAAATTAGAGTAAAAAACGAATTTTAAATTCGATTGATTCCGAAAAAATTATGTGAGGTTGCAGATATTATACATTTTCAAGAAGATCGAACTGACAAACATCGATAGAAAACAAGCTACCGTACCAGAATAAATAATAATTCTAGCACGTTACTATTTGAATAAAGCTGCTTTCATCAAATAATTTTTTGATAAGGATTTTAACTATATACAAATACAAAAAAATTGTAAAACTTTTGTAAAATATTTGAAATCTTCATAAAAAAGTTTGAATTCGATGGTCATAAAGTGAACAATGTGAAGAACAAAAAATTTCTTAAGCTTCGTCTTTATTATTTCTTTGAAATTTTTACGGCAAAAATCCCAAAATACTTTTATAATTGATGACTAGTAATGGAAATCAATTCCCGATTTTTTAAACAATTTTGTGCTATTAAGGCAAATTTTACAACGGTAACAAATACAAAGAATGAAAAATTAGAAACCTTAATATACTTTTATTATAAATCGCAATTCATAATAAAAGTATATTGGATAAAAAGTATAATTAAATACGACATAAAGCATATGATTCAATTTAGACAAAAACCATTTTTTTTAAATGTTGCTTCATAAATAGCAAAACTGTATTTTCTATGTTGCAAATTTTTGATTGGTGACAAATTATATTTCTGAAAGCATTTCCGATGGATTTCGCAGGATAATAAAATTGATCACAAATTTTTTAAAAGTGATTAAGTAAGGTTTTAATTATTCTTACACATTTGTTTAGAAACGCCATACTTATAATACTAATAAATTATGCCTTATTTATTAAAAATACTTTTTTTCCTAACAAGAAATTTTTTAATGGTTTAAAATAGTCTACAAATAATATTAAAAAATTTTTTTTTGCCGGCAATTCTATCACGAATTCCAGTTACAGTTTTTGAAATAGGCAATCGCCGTATTAAAAAAAAGAGTTTCTGCAGCTTTGAAAAAATATAAAATATTTAGGCTTTAAAAAGAGTGCTTAAAGTGAACAAAATTTTCCAGAATTTAGAATATACACTACGAAAGTGACGAAGAACATACCACTCCTTTTTTTAATGGAGGTCTTTATAAAAACGCGTGAGTGCACTTTTTATTGTTCGTCCTACAAAAAAAAAATCAATATAAATTTCAAGAGAGAAGAGAACTGTCTGGTAAAAGGTCAAGTACCCGGATTGCAAAATTCCCCTCACTTGTATCCCAATAAGACGAGATTGTGGGCGGATTTTGAAAAAGGCCAATATTTGCACATATATACGTAAGAGCATGACTAACCAGTAACCATACACATTGCTCATTATCGTCGCAAGAGATAGTAATTTGTTACAAAAGATCCTCGATTTCCCCCGATTTACAATACCAACTGTGTCTAGTTAAGTATCCACAATTCATCAGAGAATAGGTATGTAGTAGGATACAAACGTGGTCTGAGTGCATAAGTATTTATCATTTGAATTCAAATTTCCCGCTCTCGGTCGGTTTCTTTGATTTCTTTCCAGAATGGAAAGACAAGGATAAAATTGTGTTTGTTCACCACTTTGAGATATATTAATGAGACTGTTTACTAGCTTGAGCTCAACTCGTACGGTAGTTGTTTGAGAAAAAGGTGACGATGACTCACGATCTTACGTCATATATATTCCACACAAGTATAGTAAGGTAAACACAGAACATTTCATATTTAAAATTAAAAGAAGTGCGAATAGTTCGAAAAAATTGTATAACTTCTCAGACTTGAATATATATTCTATCTGGTATATATTTTAACATATTAGGAAGATAAAATAATTTTTGCCTGAAGTAGGACCACGGAATCAGAATTGCAGAAGAGAATGTTGTGATGTAGCAAAGTTTTTTTTCATTACTACATTAAACAATTTTTTGTCACTCATAAGAATATTATTGAAAAGAAACTTAAAAAAATTGAGTTTTTAATAAAGGTTCAAGTGTTGTGAAAAAGTGACCTATTTCAAGTAATAAATAATAAAAATCTAACATTTAAAAAAAAACCCGGATATTTAAGGAAATCATGATATTTCCCTTCATTCCTAAAAGATAAAAAAAATGCATGCCAACCCCTTTATCACACTTAGCCCTATCGACCATACTTTTTTTTGGTTTTTGTTTAATTGTGTTGCAACCAAATATTTGGCGCCGATCTTATGCCCTCGTATCTTTCAATGGTAATTTTTAAGATCGGAATTATATACCTATACTTTATACATTTAATATATTATTTCTATGTGTTGCAAACTTTATACAGAATATGCAGATCGAAAACATTCTAGAATTTTTATTTATAATTGAGTAAGAAAAAACTTTTCTTGCATTTTCGTAAAAATTTTTGTGTAGTATTGTAGCGTTGTAATATTTTTTTCTTCTCTTTAGCATCGATACTTTTTGAAATTATTTTTCATGATTTTTTGAAGAAAAAAACGAGATAACTTTCTTCCTTTTTCAAAATTTTCAGCGAAGAATCGTCTCATGATGCGTTACCGTCACACTAAGTCTTGATTTACGAACGATTTACTCGAAATTGACCAACTTTTTTTTAGATAATACCTTTTATCTGAAATAAGCAGAATAAGCGCTCTTTTCCTGCCCGCGGAGCGGCAGTGAAATGGCACTTGATTGTGCTGCGACGAGCGGCACGTAGTGTTAGCAAGGAGGAAGAAGTGAGCGAGAAGTGAAAGAAAAGAGAAAGATAAGAGTGAGAAGAATTCGTTTTAAAATTACCTTAAACTACCAAGTGGATATTAAATTTATAACGTCGCCACACACGCGTGCGTACGCGGCACAATCAAGCGCCATTTTATAGAAAAAGAGCGCTCATTCCGCCTATTTGAGATAAAATATCGTATGCACCACGGCAGTAAAATTGTTTTATACTTGGATGCAGTTTTACCTTTTGCTATTTACTTCCTCGAAATTAGATAACTTTTTCGAATCAAACTTTTTTGGCCTCAATTCAGCAAAACTTCAGCACAGAAGTGAACCTCTCTTTGATATTTAAATGGTGATTTCAAATATACAAAATTTTTTTCCCTCTTTTGAAAAATTCGGTTATCTAATTCTGTACAGCCACCCATAAACTTAAGTATTTTCATTTTGATAAACTAAAACCTTATTTAGAGAACATAAACAATCAATTGCAAAAAAAATTAGCGTCTTATTTTTCTCTGGTTCCTTTAAAAACAGTCTAAAATACCAAAATATTTGAGGAAATTCAAGAATATTAAACAATTTTCAGATATTAAGTCAACATTATGTTGATTTTGGTTTATCACATTTAAGGAAATGGAAATTTGGAAATTGAAGCTTTTTTTTATTGAAAGGATAAAAATGTTGGTTTATTTTAATTGTGATATATTATTGTATATCATGAACATAAATTTTTTCTAATGTTGCAATAGTATTGATTTATTTAGCACAAGACAATTCGTTTAATATATTAAACTTTCAATCTGTACTGAGTAAAACATGTAAATAGACCTTTATTCAAAAACATTTAAAAGAAAGTGCTTGCCGCACTATATATGCATTTTCTTTTGTCCTACATTTTTACGTAGTTTTCTGTAAACATGTTTATACAATTTTGCACGTACTGGATACACAAGATGACTGTAAAATAGCTCTTATTTGTTCAAAAGCCGCTAGCTTGATTTAATTCTTTGAAATACCAATGAACTTGTTTTGGCTACAGTTCATATTAATTTGGGGTACCCTCATCCTAAATTGCAAGGTTAGAGCAGGGATATAATATTGAAACTTGTGCCTCTATTGGTTATAAAGAAACATTTTCTTAAAAAAGGTTTGTTGATTTTTGTATACGCAGAAAATATACACTTATTTCTATACGAATTTTAATGCAGGAATATTATTAAACTTTGAGAAATTTGAACTATACGAACAGCTAATTATTTTCTGCTTCAAAAGAATTTTTCTGATTAGAAAATCCCTATTTTTCAATATTATTAATACACGTGGGTCAATACAATTGGCACTATCTTTTTTTCTCATTAAAATTATGAACGGATCTGTGAAGAGTGTCTGAAACTATGAATTTTCATTTTGATTTTTAATAATACAGGGTTTTCTTCGGTATATAATTACTTTTGAATTTCTTAAGTTAAAAATTTGAAGGAGATCCCAAGATATTTATACAGTTTTAAAGAAAACTGCATGTGAATTTTGAAGTTTGTGGTCAAAAAAATATTGACCCATAATCAAATTTTTTTCTTTGATTGATGTCTTAAAAATAAGATCAAGATATTTGAAGAAAAAAAGAATATCTAATTTCGGAAAACGCCCTCAATATAAACGGCTCCTACGCGCCTGACTACGAACATTTGCACATATGCTCTCTATTCTGGAGTCTTACGTCATCATTTTGGCATTGGATGAATTCAATTTGCGGCCGCCTAAATTGATTAACTGTCAATTTTTGTTTGCTTAGAAAAAGGAGGAAACCAAAAGAACTAGCTTAAGTTGTTGACGAACTTTTAAACTTTTTTATATACAGGAATTTTGTGTACGTATTCTATTCATTGAAGTCAATAACACAACATATTATAATTCTAGTAAGAAAAAAGTATTTTGAGTACGAAGAAATCAAGCAAAGTAATGAAACTTTACACAAGAAACTTCAAAATTTTAGTCAAGAATGCGAGGAATTAGAATTTTGCAAAACACACCATCCACTTAAATTTGTTTAAAGAAAGAAAATATTTCTTGACTTCAAATAACATATGGCATTCAATTTAACACTTTGCTTTTCGAATGCCAACACCTCTTCAATTTTTTGGGATGCATTGGAAACAAAAAAAATATATAAAATTTGTGTAAATGATTGACCATGGAATTTATTTATATTTATCCTAAAATAACTGAAATTGGTTGATATTTCATTACATGTTACGTAGCGTCACGCGGTCCCGAAATTCGGAGTCAAATATTTTTCAGAAACTTGGCTAATTTATCCCTTTTTCCAACTCCTCGAATTTTTCGGGATGACTAGACACAAACAAAAGAAATCATAATTATAATCCCAGCAACATCCAGTGGCTACAACAATCTAAATCAGTAACTACAACCAATTGAAACTGATGTGAACAAATGTTTACAGATATAAATTTACATTCAATTAAATTCAATTTGAACTTCAATATGAAGTCATATATGACTTCATATTGGATGCAACTTAGCTCAGGTGATTAATCATATGTATATTCATGCTGAATTCCTTGCTATTGAGTTAATTGAGTATTTTAATTCATTTCAATTGATTCAAATTTCAAAGTGTTGAAAAACAATTGAATTCAATTAATGAAGCTTGCTCCACGCTCAAGACCATATTCTTCTATGTATATAAATATTAAATTGATTTTTATTCACCGTTAACTGATTTTAATTCATTTAATTTGAACTGATATCACTTTACATTTTAAATTCAATTCCATTATGATGATGAATGCAATTCACGTGGATTGCATTGAATCTAACAATTGATTTGAATTGACCTTGAAATTCAATACAATTGGAACTGATGTAAATTTACATTAAATTTAATTATTTTTATTGACGTTCAATTGCATTTTATTCTATTTAACTGAAAATGTAATTTACATTAAACTTTTTATAATTGAATTTCAATTAATTTTAATGCAGTTACAGTTATATTAAAATATACATTTAATTTTTTTGATTAATTTTATTCAACCTAACATTTGAATTTATTGTAATTCGTCTGAATTTTCTCAACTGCATTGAATTGATATGATAACTGAAACGAATATAGTTTTATTCACTTACATTCATATGATTTCCTTGAATTAAGGTGAATTCAAGTGCATATTTTTATTACAATTCAAAAGTGACCCAAAGTTTCGCCTTATTTCTTGACCTCATGAATTTGATGCCGAATTGGTTGAAAGAATAGCTTGTCGTGATACTTGAAAATAGAAAAATTTCAAGTTGAGCATAGATTTTTTTAAAGAGATCCAATGTTCCTGTGATTTTTTTTGCTGATTCAGAATTATAGAAAATGTTGGCATCATCAATTTGTTAATTATATATAGCTATTTTTAAGATCTATTAGATTTTACCCAAAAATATTGTACATTTGTTTTAAAAGTTTTTAATTTTCTAGAGGCCAATAGTTCTGAAAGGTAAGACTGGAAAATCTACAGATACTAGATTTTGAAATTTTTTTATTGCGCTTTTATTGGAGCATTAATTAATTGTGATTAATAAGAGATATTTTCTTAAATAACTAATAATACTCATTTACATTATTTATTTGCACAGAAAATTACAAAAACTATCCTGAGGAAACTATATCGCACAAATTACAATATATATATATATATATATATATATATCGTAATTCCTGCGCTATTAATTGTAATTATCGTATTATAATAGCGCAAAATCGTGATATCGTATATTGCAAGTTTTCACATTATATACCGCATAATTGTGCAATCTATAACGTAAGAAATGGGGATTCCCATCCGTCAGTTACATTTTGGGCTTTTGCTAAATTGTATTAAATAAGTTCTAATTTGTCTACAATAATGTGATTTATTTCGGAGGAAATATATCAGTAAGTACATATTTTTTTGTATTTTCTGTCGTAGATTCTACATGTTTTACTGAAATTTGCTAACTTCAGCGCGAAGCAGTCGACGAGTTCAGAGTTATTTTCCTAACCTCAATGAAACTTTCGCCGAAATATGTTTAATCATTAACAGTTACAGGTCTTACCTGAAGCAAATTTTCAATTTTCTCTGTGATTGTTTTAAATCTAGAGTCCGGATTTATAGCTGGAACTGACTCATACTTTGCATTTTTCCCATTGCTGCTAAGGACGCCGTAGCAGACGATATCAACAAAATTTAACTTCATTTTTGTATGTGATATTAGTGCATTATAATATCGTACAAAGCTTCGGGACCTGATTGTACGTTATCATATTGCGCTTTCTTGCAATATAGAGGTTTTGCGATATCATTGTGCGATACCTTTTTCTCCGTGTATGAATAAGAAATTTGTTCGAGAAATGATACTGATAATATTTTGTGAGATATCGAACACAATGTCAATTACTAAGTTTCATTCGTCATGTGGCCGAAATAAAACCTATGCTCACTTTCATATTTCCTCTACTTTATCATCATGACCTTTTGTTTAAACTAATTTCGAAGCAAATTTACGAGGTCGAGAAAAGAGGTGAAAAATATAGGGTTTTTTGGGTCACTCTTTCTTCAGGATAGCCTATGTCCATAATTATAGAATAAATAATGATTAACCGAAAGGCTTCTTAAATCAAACACATTTTACTTATTCAAAGTATTTCTTTTCTTCTAGCTTTTTAGAAAGGTATATTTAATTTTTGTTGTAAAATAAAATAAAGTAACGATGTTCATAATCTTTGATTCTAAAGTCAGATCGAAGAAAATCACTATCACCCCTGTCACTTTATATAGGAATCTAAAATCTAAAGGGCAAAAATTCATAATTCACAAAATAGTCGTATATTTCCCCGAAGAATACCTGAGACTAGTCACACACAATTAGAGTTTATTTTAT
Source organism: Belonocnema kinseyi (assembly GCF_010883055.1). Lineage (NCBI taxonomy): Eukaryota > Metazoa > Arthropoda > Insecta > Hymenoptera > Cynipidae > Belonocnema > Belonocnema kinseyi. The sequence goes on from NC_046659.1 coordinate 53,738,108, forward strand.
TACTTTAAAAAACCTCACAGTCAATACGATACAATACGATACAATACGATGCTTTCTCTGGGATAACAGCTGACATCAGCCTTATTGAAAACTGGTGTCTTCGGGCATCTGCGGATGCGCGGTGGTGTATTTGGTACAAGCAACCAAATCCTTTGGCATGTAACAAAGTTACTTTGTGTGTACATTAAAATTGATCTTTACTTTAGATTCTTACTTTGGTACAAAAAAAAAAAAGAAATCAATTTTAGAGAATAAAATGCAATGATTTTAAATTTAAATTTCTTTTTGAATCAAGAGTTAACGAATAAATTATGCATAATTAATTCTTTGAGAATGCCTCAAATATGGTACATGAAGCTCAACAGTAGTAATGAATAGGTTATAACGAGTTTAATTGCGCTTGGAGAAATAGACTCGGAAATATATAGCGGGTGGATAGATACGAATATAAAATCACATATATGTACTAGAATATTCGCACAAAAAAAACAGAAGATAAACTTTACATCGATTTCCAATGAAAGATTCACCGCGATAAAAATTAAATTTACAAGATAAACTTTATCCAAATATCGGGTAAACTTTTTGTGTTTTTCCATGACAACACATGTGTTTTGAAAACGCAAGGTTGACTGTATAAAACTTTATCCCTTTAAAAATTTCCTGCAACAAATTTTACCATTACTTCATTCTGTGCGAGAATAAAATCATATTTTCATATATGTACTAGAATAATCGATAATAAAAAGATCAATTAAAAATAAAAAAATTATTCAATAAAAATTAAGATTCAATTCTCACGAATGTGGATATCCTGGCGTAGCGTCAATGAGAAAGATTCTGTTTTTTGGTTTGTCCATCCAGAGAAACGATTCAGCTTCTCAAAATGATGAATCGACTAGGTGAGCACGTGTTCATCCTATTTTCTCGGCTATATCCTAGATTGCCATCGAACATTTGTAAATATCAATATTATAATGCCAAATTTTACGATCAAGAGTTTCTTCGTGCATAAGGAAACAATCCTAAAGTTCTAGACATTCTATACTTTAATCAATTACGTATGTGCGTGTATTGAATATACTTATACCTGATACTCTCGCTAAATTTGGCAGAGTAGAATCTAAACTCTTCAGCAGTCTACTTACTAGCTCTAGCTGAGCATATGCCAGATTGCAAAGCTCGACTTTAACGCTTCGTCCTCATCAGAGCAAGAGAGTTCAACGACCCAATGTTTTACATGCAAACACACATCTACGCGAGTGAAATTTCGTGTAACTAAAAGGCAGGTAATGTACTAGGGCGGGCTCGAACCTCTAATTCTCCATTCGAGAGGATGAGAAAGTCTTTTTGCGAGAGCTGGGATGGTTTAACAGGCGTGGTTTGGTGTAATTCTTCATTTTTTCAAGTATCATACATTACAGTCACAATATACAAATATACACTACACCTACCTTCACCAAAGCAGGAAGCATTCCAGTATTTCGTACCACATCAATTCTCACCACAAAATCAATTGAGAATTTAAACCAAATACATATATACACGATCAAGATTTAATACATTGTAGATCAGGGCCCATTATCAGAAGTAAAAATATATCAAATAAAGCTATAAAAGGGCAATACATAATTCAATCTTGATACCGACTGTACTGTATAGTAGCGAGACGTGGACATTTCAAGCTCGCTTTAAAGAAAAGGATAAGAGTAAAATTAAAGCGATTAACATGAAATTCCTGCGCATGATATGCGGGAAAACACTGACGGACAAAGTGAGTAATAAGATAATCCTCCAAAAATGTGTTCTAGATCAAACACAAGTTGAAAAAATGTCAAAGGAATTCTTTGAGATGGTTTGGGCACGGTGAGAAAAGCAAGATGAACGACTATCGAAACAAGTGTATCAAGTTTAAGTAAATGGCTGTGTGCCCAGAGGCACACCGTGAAAAGAATTATTAGAATGTCTAAATGAGTCCCTAATTCAAAGAGAAATAATAATCCATCGAAACACAAGAGCTTGCATGAGAAAATGCATGGACGCGAAGGAAGCTAGAGAGATATGTCAGCACAAATAAGTGTGGCGAAAAATTGTTTATAAAAAGAGTGTCAGTGGAGTAAATGACGCCTGAAACAAAATACCTTAGATACTAATGGGCCGAAGTGAGAAGCATCACATGATAACATTGTGAGGCTGTTCACTTGGGGTGATCGCTATAGAGAGATTGATCAGCAACGTAAGTCGGAGCAGTATGGCGAAACCAACGTGTTATTTAAATGAATAACACGGGAATTTTAGATCAATCTAGAAATCTACATCTCCTCCCCACATTACTCTCTTTCTCACCGAGTGAGTCACGCCTACCCCGAAAGGGAAATTTTTTAATGGTATTATAATATAATAAACGAATCTCTTAATATATTACAAAAATTCACAGAGATGCAGAATGTAAAAGTTGATACAAATGTACCATGGTGTAGAGTGAATAGACTGTCATTAAATTAGTGAGGGAAACATAATTTTATACTAAATTTATTGTTGGCTTATTTTCGAGACATGACGTTACGTTAAAACACATGATATTATAGTTTTAAAATTCTGGTATTGTAATATTGTACACTGTACATGAAAATGATAAATTAACATGAGTGGAAAAAACTTGAAATACGATAATTTCAAATATGCTCATTTTAGCGTCCAATCTAATAATTAATTTCAGTTTTAAAAATCTTCGAATAATTCACCTTCGATTTCCCTTGGATAAAGTTTTTTTACATTGTAGTTGAAAATCATTAATCCGAAAATCATGTGAAAATCCTAAAATTATATACGTGAAGTAACTTATAGGCGATCTGAATTATGTGACAAGCGGCAAGTTAGATTTCGGCATGACAGATTTGCGGCGTGTCACATTGCGCAATATTCGCGGCAGGTCAAATTGCGGCATCTCTCATTTGGAAAAATTGGAAGCCCACAAAAATCTATAAACATTAGTGGTGTAACGTAAATTATTTATGTGACCAATCCCAGGCGTGTCTTCCCCCACTTTTGTCAATTCCTTGTTAAGTTCAAATTTTTCTAAATGTAAAATGCCGCAATGTGACTTACATCTTTTGTCACTTGGCCCGACTGCCTTGTAGGTTAGATTGGGATTTCGAATTATATCTGTATTATTCTGTGGAATTTAAATTTTGTAATATCGGTGGCTTATCATACGATCAAAACTACAAACTTTATTTATAAAAGTAACTTAAAAAGACTACTTTAACATATAAAGGAGGATAAAATAAATTTTCAGTTACAAGTGCCTGGAAATCACTTTCAATTGCCAGTACCTGAAATTTAAGTTACATGTGTAATTTAAAAGTGTTTGAATTCTCAAGAATTTTCTGACAGTCTGGAATTTTGAAGCTTTTGGAAATTTCAATATTTTTATTCAAAAGATAAGTGAAAAATATATTATAACTTGGATCAAGATTTACCAATTTATTTGGTAATGCTACACTTAATTGATTTGATTGTGCTGAGGGTGAGGGTAAGAAATACGAGTATAATGAAACTCAAAGGTAAACCTAAAACGCAAGACTAATTGAGTTTTATTCGTCGGCTTGATATGATATATATTTAGGGTATATGTGTAATATGGGTATGAATCGACTAGCAAGCAGCATTAATAAGTGTCGTTTAAAACCCAACAAGAAAGCCTCTCCGACATAAAGCAGGTACATATGGTATTTTTATGCTAATATACGAACTGGAACCCAAATTACATTATTGTCATTAACTGCAGGAAATTGTTTCCTGAGGTCATAATAAAAGACCTCTATTTTCCACGTTTTCCATCCGTTTTCACATAAATATTTGGACGAGAAATAAAGATTTTCGTATTTCATTGCAAACACCACAAAATCTTAATAGCAGTCTTTAAATTAAAATTATTTCTTAAAGCGTTTTGTCATTTTTTAATTACAAATTCTTCGTAAGATTCACAAAAAAAAAACCAAGCGTAATCATTGGGTACGGATACTAAGTCCACTTTCTTGCATCTTTTATTTTGTTTTGGTAATTAACTGCAACAATCATTCACTTCTGTTTTTTCTACGTTCCACGTTCCATACAATTAATGACTTTTGTATAAATCGGAAAAACTAACATCATTTCAAATTTAGAAAATTTTCAAGTTACAAATCTTGCAAAATTAAAAATGACCTGTTGTAAACAGTTTAAATTTTGCGTATTTTCACATATTTACATGTTTACGTTTATAAATTTGAGTATTAAAAAATGTCCAAGAGTTCACTTTTTTACACTTCTAATGAGAATTCTTCAATTTGAAAGCTTTAAAATAAACAATGTTGAACACTTAACAGTCTGAAATTAAAATTGTTTAACAAACGCTTAATTTGCAACTCAAAATGTTAAATGAATCATATTTCGTGAATTTAGTTTCAAATTGTTACAAATATTTGTATGTTTTAATTTTTTAATTAAAAAATGGACCAATTTTAATAGCACCTTATTGACAATGCTTCAGTCTCGAAGATTTCAAATGGAAATTTTCCAACCTTGAAGATAAGTTCTGTAATTTTACAACTGTACATTTAAAATAGTTCAACTTGAACATGTACATCTAATAAAATTATTTTAAATTACCTTTTTTCAAAAATCTTAAACCGTAAATTTTACTATTCGACTTCTTTATTAATCAAGAATTTTTCAGACCCTTCCACTTGAAATTACTCAGTTCACTATTATAGTATGGCTCAAGTACGAGTTTTCATCATTTTAAAAACTTGTTCGATTAATAGCATTTGTATATTTGTTAATATTACACATTTTTAACTTTTCAATTTAAAAACGCCTCAATTTTCAATAAGGAATTTCTGACGATTTATGATTAATTTTTTCTTGAAATTGTATTCTTTTGTTCCCAACTTTTTGTATGGAAATTTCTTAAATTTGATCTATGTTCTATTTTTAAAAGATTCTTTTTTGAAAATGTGGAAAATAATGAAAAATAATTAATATTATAAGTTATTTTGAATGCTTTCAGATTTTACAATTATTAGGCCTCGAAATAGGCGTTCCCAAGCTTTGAAGCTTTTAACTACTTATACTTATCGATAGTTTCAGCTATTTGCGCTAGTCTTCTTATTGGGGAATCAGTGAAAAAAGGACTAAAATTTGAGTGTATTTTTACCGATTGAAATTTAGAGAGAAATTTTAAACGATTGCAAATTGTTTGTGCTTTTGAATGTTAAATACGTCAATGATTGATAAAACTCTAATGCCACAATTTTTGTATCACAAGCCTACAAATAAAATTGGAGAACGAAGAACAAGCGCCTCGCCTTATTTTTTTCTCGTCCATCTTTTTTCAGCACAACGTAAAATATGTCACGGTGGTCTTAAAACGTCGCTTCTAATCTGACGGTTTTTGTACTTTCTAAAACTGATGAAAGGGGGAACCGGTAGGCAACCAAGCTGACGGGATTATGTGTATATATACTTATATAGGACAATTGGAACACCGGGCCCTTTGATTGCAATTTCCTCCTCTATGCGCGGGTGTACCAAATAACCATAATTGCTCGCATCCATAGTACAAAATTGTGCCCAGAGCGCGTAACGCCCTTCACATTATTACAGGAACGCTCACGTTGCGCTCGAACACTTTTTTTTTTACTTTTTTTCATTTTTTTACGGCCGACTCATAAGTCAACGAGAAGCGACCCATGGAAATGGAGCCTATTATTAGATGCGATAGAATTCAGCACAAAGGGAGAGAGCACTGCGGCTTGCCTCTATGTTTTCGGTTCTCGGTACCACACAGATTTGTTTCAAAGAATGCATCAAGAATTTTAAGTATTTTCATGTATTGGAGAAATATTTTGCTTTCACTTCCTGTTCCATAATACACCTTTTTTATAGTGCTTCAATGTTTTTGCAAGAGTTTAATAATGGCCTTTCTGGAAAAACAATATTTATTCATTTTAGAGTATAAAAAACATGAAAAGCCAAAAACAAAGAGTTGAAGAACACGTTTCCTTAAGGAGGGAATAAATATCAGTTATTTGACATTTTGGCATAAACGACTATTTTTTTTTGCATTCCAACCTTTCAAACGATCACAACTTAAAAGGTTGTAACCTTCATAATATGAAATAAAATACGCCTTTTGTAAATTTCCCTGTACGTCCATATGCGATAAACCAGTTAATCGACGTGGAAAAATTGTTACAATAAAATACAAAAGAGCATAACAATTTTTGCAGAAAACTTCTTTCCAATTTACGTTTTTATTAGTATAGTACAGATTGTTCAACATTTAATCATTTGTAGAATCTTGTATTTTTTTGTAAAAATTTGTAATATTCTGCAATATTTTTGCTATCAGAGGGCTGTTTTCGAAAGATTTTATATTTTATAACGACTGAAGTATTTTATAATCATATTTGTTCATTAACTACGAATTTAGACCTATTGTGCTAGAACTAATTACAGATATTATTATAATCAGAAAAGCTGATTAAAAAAAGGTCAATAAAGCAATATATTTTCTAAACTAAGGCAGGTGTCTCAAAAGCTTGTTGGGATATTTTTGTTTCTTGTTGTATAATTTATATTCAAAGGCCGTTTAAGTATGCCCTCATCTTTCCCATATGTTATTTTTATGGTAATAGACAGCGTTTCTTAGCCGGCTTAGGCAACTCTTAGAAGTTAATATTAGGCGCATTATC
>NC_046659.1:53744947-53749124 GCF_010883055.1 Belonocnema kinseyi
TTCATGTATATATTTTTGTATTATATGTGACAGACGTTAAAATCGCACCTGCCTAGTTACGCCTCAATGTTCCATTGCTAGTTTGGAACGTAAACAGAGATCGTTTGTTTAGCATTACTCAAGAATTAGCAAATAGTGCCAAACATTTTGCTTTCATATACAACGTGTTAGGCAGGGGAATCCGTGAATGTCAGTTAAATTCTTCACGTATGAGTATAATGTTAGAATAGCAAGCTTAAAGAATAATTGATCTATTAAAATTATTTTTTTCAGCCGTTAACAAATCAGCAATGGTTCAACCAAAAACTTTGATCCATTGAAGCGAACGAATTTGGTCAACTGAACAAAAATTTATTCATTTACCCAACATTTTTTTCTGATATAAACCAAATGCGGTCCACAAAACGATTTTGTTTGATGGCATAATCATAGTATGTACAGGACATTTTAAAGGTTCCCCAGGTTAGAAAAAAAACCTTATTGATCTGAAAACAACAACGAAAATATAAGATAATATTTGATGAGGTCTATACGATTTACATAGGATACGATTTACATAGAAATTAGGAATATAAAAAATTATTTAATTTAAATTGTGACGTGATATACGGACGGCCCCAAACCAATGATTTCTAAAGAAACCATCTCCCGTGTAGAAATAGCCCGGTTTAACCTGACCAGAAGAAGGTTTTTGGCCAGAATCTGACCGGGTCAAACCGGGATATTATTTTGTTAATTGCCCGGCCGGGATCTGACCTAGTTCCCACCGGGACCCAGTCGGGACAAAAATGGTGCATAACAGAAGTATCATAACCTTAAAAACATCTTAAGAAATATCAACAAACAACTGCCGTAAGTGGGTCGTTTGTAAATATCTGACTGGCGAAAGACCAATTTTTTTCTGTTTTAGGTGTTTTTTATCAATTATGGAAGAAAATTAAACTAATTTTAATTATATGGTTTCCCACTTTTGGTTCTCTGTGAGAAATAACTTTTTTCGAACGAGGTTTTGAATTACGTTATAATGCTTGCACGCAATAACGAGTCGGCGACTTCCGGACTCAATGCTAAAAACGCAGTAAAACGTCGGTGGACGCCAGGTTATCCGTTAAGAAATTTGTTAAATTTCACAAAATTGTATCAAATTTTCTGGAGCAAGCGGATTATTTATAAAGTTAAGTGAATTATTTTGTTAATAAGTAAGCATTATTAATATTATTCAACGTTAATGTTAAATCAATTTTCTAATCCGGTTTCATAGGTTAGGATGTCACGTGAAATCCCTGAAATTTATTTTATCTCTTATAAAAAAAACCTATGCAAACTAAATTACGCTTAAGGTAAGTTTGTTATGCAATTTAACTTTAATTTCTTACAATGGAATTTCTTACAGAAACTTAAGGATCATAACTTATATTTTGGTACTTACATTGAATCAATGTTTGTAGTTAATATATTTATTATTATGAATGAAGTTCTCAAATTGAATTTCCAACATCTTTTTACAGGTGGAAATAAGTGCTGACAAAGATTCTTATCTCTACCAGTTGGTAGAATATGTTCGTTGTGGTAAAAAGGCTCCAGTAAAATTCGATCGAGGAGCCCAGTCAAAAACCGATCGGATTCCGACCGAGTTACCCTATTTGTTAGGCCAGTCAACGAAGCTGAATGAGGCTTAAATGGAAATAATTTATAACAATGAACTTAGTTGTCAGGAAGCTTCCTTAGGGGGTCTTGAAAAACCTCCAAAAATTCAGTAAATTTGGGGGGGGGGGGCTCGAGCTGCCATCTTCCAATATGGCGGCCTATTTCATGTTTTTGGATTTTCCTTGAGAACGGCTGAATTTAAAGCAAAAATAGTAATATAATAAAACACTCTAAATTTTCTTCTGAATAAAAAAGGTTATATAAAATATTGCCATAAAGTGAATAGTTTGCCCGGAAAATTGAAAACATTGAACATTTTTGAAAGCTCATTATTTTTGCATTTATGAGCGACTGCCTCAGTGAAAACGAGTGCAGTTTATTCTTTCGAGCTTGACTGAAGGTAAGCTACCGTGCAATATTAATAATTTCGTTGTAGCTATATTATTTATTTAATACTGAAAATTATTTTGATCATTTTCAACGCTTAATTTGAAAAAGTTGCTTTCATTCCTCGAAGTAGGAATTTTGTCATTTACCTTCCTCATGTCTTAACAACGCATCTGGAAATTTTCGAAATTTTAAATTTATTTTTTAATATTAAAAACCGCCTTTTTCTGAACCTGTGTCAAAACTCTCGGAAAATCTGAGTTGAGTCTGGGGGGTGAAGTAATAACGATGTATTCACCGCAGGCCCACTTTTTTCTTCAAACGGTAGAAATATAATGCACCCATCGTAAATAATCTCAACTCCTTCCATATGCCTGAGACCCTTCGAACTGCATTTCCCAGGGCATGAAGCGACCACGTTCATGCGGCCACAGGCGACTATCGGCGTCCCTCTTCCGCCAAAGCAAATATGCGAGTGCAAGCGAGAGAGTAACGGGCTTGTTAGTACAGTCAAGCACAGTAATTTCTATTTTTGTAAGAGAACCTTTCTTCTCCCGCTAAAATTTCATGTCTATCGAACGCTTTTTTTGTATCAGAAAAAAATCATATCATTACTGATTTTTGCATGAAGCATTGCAAAGGTGCTCCAATGATCGTATCAAAATTCAGTAATGATCGGATTAAAATTAAGCTTATAATCAAGCTCTGAAGTGACTTTAAACCTTTTGTTCGACACGCCTTCAAAATACTTCTGGCTTCACATCTGCTGTTGTTTACATAGTAAGTCATTTATAAAATAATAATTTCGAAGACAATCTAACAAGAGCGGAAAATTATTAACATTCCATAAAAAAATTCAGATTAATACTTCAAAGGAATGATAATAAAATAACCATTTTTGTATCTCCATTCTTCTCCCCCTAAAATTTCACGTCTATCAAACGCGTTTTTTGTATAAGAAAAAAAATCATATCATTACTGATTTTTGCATCAAGCATTCAAAAGGTGCTGCAATGATCGTATAAAAATTCAGTAATGATCGAATTAAAATTAAGCTTATAATCAAGCTCTAAAGTGAATTTAAACCTTTCGTTCGACACGCCTTCAAAATACTTCTGGCTTCACATCTACTGTTATTTATATAAAAAGTAAATCTAACAAGAACAGAAAATTATTAACATTCCATGAAATAATTCAGATTAATAGTTCAAGGTGAAGAAAATAAAATAACCATTTTTCTATCTCCATTCTTCTCACGCTAAAATTTCATGTCTATCAAACGCGTTTTTTGTATAAGAAAAAAAATCATATCATTACTGATTTTTGCATCAAGCATTCAAAAGGTGCTGCAATGATCGTATCAAAATTCAGTAATGATAGAAATAAATTAAGCTTATAATCAAGCTCTGAAGTGACTTGAAGAGCTTGATTATAAGCTTAATTTTAATCCGATAATTATTGAATTCTGACACGATCATTACAGCACCTTTTGAATGATTGATGCAAAAATCAGTAATGATATGATTTTTTTCTTATACAAAAAACGCGTTTGATAGACGTGAAATTTTAGCCGGAGAAGAATGGAGATACAAAAATGGTTATTTTCTTATCATCCCCTTGAAGTATTAATCTGAATTATTTCATGGAATGTTAATAATTTTCTGTTCTTGTTAGATTGTCTTAAAAATTATTATTTTACAAATGAGTTTCTATATAAACAACAGTAGATGTGAAGCCAGAAGTATTTCGAAGGCGTGTCGAACAAAAGGTTTAAAGTCACTCCAGAGCTTGATTATAAGCTTAATTTTAATCCGATCATTACTGAATTTTGATACGATCATTGGAGCACCTTTGGAATGCTGCATGCAAAAATCAGTATTGATATGATTTTTTTCTGATACAAAAAACGCGTTCGATAGACATGAAATTTTAGCGGGAGAAGAAAGGTTCTCTTACAAAAATAGAAATTACTGTGCTTGACTGTACTAACAAGCCCGTTACTCTCTCGCTTGCCCTTGCATATTTGCTTTGGCGGAAGAGGGACGCCGATAGTCGCCTGTGGCCACATGAACGTGGTCGCTTCATGCCCTGGGAAATGCAGTTCGAAGGGTCCCAGGCATATGGAAGGAGTTGAGATTATTTA
>NC_046659.1:53749224-53764002 GCF_010883055.1 Belonocnema kinseyi
GAAAGAGGGAGCTCTTCTTAATATTTTGAGACCAAAATCATGTCGATACACCTTACCGACTGCGAGTAAAGCCACCCACGCTTTAACTTGACAGACTGTAAATGCAAAAATAATGAACTTCCAAAAATGATCAATGTTTTCAATTTTCCGGGAAAACTATTCACTTTATGGCAATATTTTATATAACCTTTTTTATTCAGAAGAAAATTTAGAGTGTTTTATTATATAACTATTTTTGCTCCAAAAACAGCCGTTCCCAAGGAAAATCCAAAAACATGAAATAGGCCGCCATATTGGAAGATGGCGGCTCGAGCCCCCCCCCCCAATTTACTGAATTTTTGGAGGTGTTTCAAGACCCCCTAAGGAAGCTTCCTGACAACTTAGTTGATTATTATAAATTTTTTCCATTTAAAATCCTTTGTTGACTCGCCTATTGTATCCGGGATCCGATCGGGTAACCCGGCCGGGATCCGACCAGCGCAGCGTGACGAAACCAACCAGAATCCGACCGGGCAGTCTGACCAGATTCCGGATACAAGCAGGGCAACCCTGCCGGAATCCGGCCCGAACCCGGTCATAATTTCTACACGGGCTTATGTAATAAAATACATGCGTATGTAGTTTTTTGTAATTCGAGTATTAAGGTCCTACTTGGGAAACGAAGAACTTTGGCGTAAAATTCGAGATAAAATTAGCATGAAGGGGAATATTTGTTACTGGTTAACACATTCTTTGTGAAGGACAATTCCCGCATGATTCTTTTCTGTCGTATCGTACAATGAGCCCCTTGTTAGAGTTGTCATATTTCCTGAGAAAAATAAAAAGTTTGTACAATTAATGTATTGAAGGTCTATAAACTTACACTCGTGTAGCCCCTTAACTAAATTCACCCCAAGCAGGGGTAATTTTGAGTTTTGAATGAAAATTTAGATGATTAAAAACTTACATTGTTTAAATATTTAAATTTATTAATTGTGGTCAAATAATTGTTTGATTACACAGTAAATTCATAAAACTTAATAATTCAACTTTACCCTATTTTCAACTTGTTCATAGGGTCCTGTACACTGAAAATTATAATAAATTTTTCCATATTGTACTGACTTGTGCTGTAAAAGAATACCCGCAAATTCAATCATTTGGACTGAAAATTCTTAAAGCTTTTTTTGTGTAACGTGTTATCGAATATTTGAATCTTTTGCAGTATTCTATAAGTTTATATACGTATGTTTTTTTGCAGTCAAAAATTTAAAATACTAATTGCTTTCGAACAAAAATTAAAAAAAAAATATTCAATTTTTTTATTGCGCAAAATAGAAATTGCTGAGCACAACGTTATTAAAATTTAGCTTAGTTTTGATTTTTGCATTTGTTATCGGAAATACTTAGAGCGACTCAGCGCAACTATTCAATTTTTAAAAACAATAAGCTGCAGTTTAATAAAAAATAGTAAAATCAATTTAAAAATAAATTTTTCACACCGTCTAAATGTTTAAAAATCTTTTTCAATCAACATCAGTACAATTTTTGTATATGTCAGTGCAACTTACGATTTTCAATTAAAAAATACACTGAGATTTTCTATCATACAACACTGTTTTTACATCCTCATCAGAGACGTTATTAGATTTGTGTACAAATTGACCCCCCCCCCCCCTCAATTTAGTAAAATGTCCACCTGGACCCGGAAAACATGTTTTCGCGAATTTGTCTCTGTATGTATCAGTATGTGGTCCTGTAGGTTTTTAGTCTGTTAGCATGATAACTTTCGAAATGAATGACAGATTGGATTGTCCTTTGACATACTGTTTAAGTGTCCTTAACTGAAATTCACATTCGTTATCTAGAGATTTTGGCTAAAAATGTAAAAATTGAGCATGATGCCTTTTCCATTGTTCTTAACATGGAGAATGATACGATCAAGTATTTTGTGAATGATCCTACATCCGAAAAGTTTTAAGTAAAGTACTGAAAATTGGTAATTTGAAATTTTCTCATCATATACGTAATGAAATATGGACGAATTATGAACGCATGGAGAAAACAATGTTTTGCAGTTCTCTGAAACCTTTCTGGAAGGTCTTAATTTTTTCAAATCTCCTTCTCATTTCAAACATAGCCAGTGTGACAGTGTGTAAATTGGTCGGTAATATATCATCGAAAAGGACTCACGAGAGCACAATAAACGCCACATTACGTCTACGTAAATTTATGTGTGCACAGACCTTTGCCGATAATGTAAATGGGAACATACGGACATTTTATGTTAGGCATAGGCTTCAAATAATGCAAATAGTTCAATATTATTAATCATCCCGAGTAAAAATGCTTCGACTTGAGTTCGAATTGGTGATGTCTTGATTTCTTCTCCAAGACATCGATGTCGGGCTGCGTCTCCAAATTGGGGACAATTCAAGTCGAAACCAAGTCGAAGGATTTTTATTCGGGATACTTTGATTCCGAAATTAAAATTGAATAAAAGACAATCACATAAATTAAAAAGTGGAAATATGGAATCAATCCCATATTATTATCCGAATTTTACTATTAACATAATACTGTTAAACTTTGAAAGGGAAGGATCACTGCCATAGGTTAAGGAACAGATGTCATAGTCAGGGATCAGAGGTTAAATGTATGAGGTCAATGGTGAGGGGCCAAAGGTCAGAGGCCAAAGGTGAGGAAAGAAATTTTAGAGATCTAAGTTGAGGGGTAAACGGTCAAGGATTAAAATGTAGTAAGTGAAGGATAAGAGGTCAAATATGAGGGCTCGCGTGTTAGAGGCCTGACTCAAACGTTAAATTTCAAATGTCAATGGTCAAAGATTTGGAGTCAAGGACTAGACTTTAAATGTCCGAGATTAAAGGTAATGGGTCAAGCGGAAAGTGAAAGACTCATCATTTTTCTTTATAAACTCTATAATAGCGAATTCGTTTATCCTGCCCTGGTGTACTCCAAGAGCACTCCGACCTTTGCTTCTTACTTCTTCCTTCTCAGTAAAAGTCCTATATTTAGTAACAAAAATGCTAAACACCCGATTAGATACAAAACTCTAAATTCTAATAACCCATTAGGCAAAAAATGATGCAACACCTTCCCGTGTGAGATGAAATCATTCTACACGCTAGAAATTAGTAGCAATCAACGCTGTTTTCTCAGGCTAATCTCTTCTCTTAACATTGTATATCGGCACTCCTAAGCCTGTTTACGCAAGAAACTATGCAGATACCATATGCGAACCCATAGCTCTTTTCGAGACGTTTGTCCAGGATCGCAAGTTAAATAGAAAGGATCTAGAGAAAATAGGCAGATTAATGTCACCCTACAGTCGATAGTATAATCGACGCGTACATACATTTTTAATTCAAATTAGTTTTTTTTCTTTGTCGAGAGTACTTCCCTCGTTAGAAATGTTACACATAAATCCTGGCTCGTACCCTGTCAAGTGTTTCACTATAAGGCTTATACAAGTTGCGCAACTAACAAAAATAATCCACTGCACAATCAGCACAAGATGTAGAATCAGAATACTGTTCTATAATACATACATCACTCCGATAAATTATCTGTGCTATTTGAGTATAAAGCTATAAAGTCATATATTACCTTCTACTTACTTATATAAAAAAGAATTTCAGGATAAGAGAGCTGTTCTTAGACTCACCTGAAACAAATAAATAAAATAGTTGAGTGGACCATTCTAAATATAAACGGCTCTAAAAAAGGAAAGGATATAACTATAGATACCAATACTATTAGAAATTTTACAATTGCAGTCTTTTGAGTGAGCTTTCTCTCAGAAAGCGCCACTCCTTTCTCATTTCATGTTCTTAATGATTTTGGCCAATTTGGCACACCTTTTAAGAGAAAATAAGGGACATAATCTTACCTATATACAGTCAATAGCGAACGAAATTGTATTAATGGCTACAATAAATCTCTCCAAAATATTCTCGAACACTTTTCATAAGATAATTGATGTTCTAAGATTATATATATCATCGATGTTGTTTACGCTAAAGAAATAAGAATTACAGCTGAAGGGTGTTATGGCAGAACCACGTAAGAGCCAAAGAAACAAATTTTCAAGTGAAAAACCATTCTCAATATTTGAATTATTTAAAAAGATGGTTATGTAACATATACTTCATATACTTCATTATGTAACATATACCTATAAAAATGCTTCGACTTAAGTTCGACATGGTGATGTCTTGAGTTCATCTCCAAGGCATCGATGTCTGGCTGCGTCTCAAAACTGAGTCCAGACATAAGCCTTCGATTTACTTTTATGGTCACGAAAGGTAACACGGTGTTTTGTTGTCTCAGGGCGAACCTTGTCTTGGCTAAGACGACGTTTACTTTTCTCAAGACGAGCCTTGTCTTGGTCAGATGGTCGGCGTCAACTTTTCTCAATAAGAACCTTTTTCTACCCAGAAAAGAGATTAAAATTGATGAATAAAAAATGTACAATTATTAAATAAGTTATTTTTAATTAAAAAATTCAGAATCTGTGGGTCTGAGCGAGTATTACCATTACAAAACTTCTTACAACAAATTTAAATTGTAATTTTCTAGAAGGATCACAGTATAATATGACTTTTATGACAGTCAGAATGGACCTTTTTGTTAGGATTCAGCGAAAGTTCGCTGAATCTCAGCTATAAGTATACCACTGATTCAATCAGTGTATATGCGCTGATGAATCAGTGGATGTTACGCTCTCTAAAGGCCAATTCCCACTGGTTTTTATCAGCTTATATATTCAAAACTGAGACATGCTCAAGTCGAAATTTTCGACTTCAGCATGTCTTGATTGGGGAAAATCAAGTCTAAAACAAGTCGAAGGATTTTTACTCGGGATACCTGCGCAGTAGATGCGGTAAGATACTAAAGGACAACGTCAGTAATGAGCGGATTCTAAAAGAATCTGGTGTAGAGGAAACACTGTTTGACCAGACTGATAGAGGAACGAATGATGAAATAAGCATATCTATAAGGTAAATGAATTTATATTAATACATATCTTTTGTGGAACAAAAAAAGCCTAATACATGGATTTTTCGTTGTTAGTTTTTACGTATCTCGCATATATAAACAAATTGTTTTAAAAATAAATAGTTTTTCACCACAATATGCGGTGTAATTGAAAAAAATTTTGAAGCCAATAAATTTTTTTTTTCAATAAAAGTCGAACTTGCATGGAGAGCCCGCCCGTAAAATCAGTAGAGTATCTAACAAAAAAGGTCATGAAAATATCTCGTCCTTATAGTTTTAATTTTTATGGGTGAAACTATAAGTGTGAATCTCCTTCGAGGCACCCGCCGTCAGACGGGCTATTGAGGTCAGGATTATTAAGAACATAATAGTTGTTGAGCCAAGTGTTCCACTGGGATTTGCTATGACCCATAAAGGTTGATATACACGGTGATTTTTTTTAACTTACAACTTTTGATTTATCACATTTTTTCATAGAGTTCCTATTTTTCGAAATATTTGAAAGTTTTAAATATCTAGCAAAATAGGCATTCTATGAAAAAATGTTATGAATCAAAAGTTTTAAGTTAAAAAAATCACCCTGTATATAAGATTAAAAGCGTAATTAGGCCTACAAAATACTGACGAATTATTTTGTTTAAAACCACTCTAAAGTTCCGCAACTTTAATAAAACCGCTATTTAATATCTGTTCAATCAAAGTTTAATTAGAATCTTAAATAATTATGTATTATTACGTATAAATCCCATAACAGAATATTAATCCGATCATAAAATTACAAGTTCTTTGCACTTTCAATACTATATAATGTCTTTCTGTATACATAACGACATCAATTTTCATAAATTGGCATAAAATTAACAACCACTCTTTTAGAAAACATTTGTATTGAAAATATCCAGTCTTGAAACTTTTAATTACAAAGTATAAAATAAAGATGGACAAGGTTTGAAAATTCTTATCAGGGATATAAATTTGAAGCAAATTTTTTATGTGAAACAAGCTTCGAAAAAAATACTCCGTGTAAAAAACGGTAATAAAGCTTTCCCCGAAGTTAAAAGGCGGTTTTATACGGTACGAATAACACAATTTCTCAAGATATACGTATGATAAAGTTCAGTTCACGTACTTAACCGAACGTCTGAGTACGTCGAAATTTTTTTCCCCTCCTTCCAAAGTGAAATATTCTGTTAACGAGTTAACGTATACCAGAGACTATGTTAAAGCTTTATTCTAGGAAAATATGTCCCATAAATAATTCTTACTATCGTGGAATAATCTGGTCTCACATCATTATTATGGGTCTAATTCGTGCGTGTAGTGTGTAGTAGAGAGACGTAATTCTTTAAAAGTTGTTCTTGCTCTCGTAGGAGACGCTCGATTAATATCCATGATATTAACTTGACTGTCGCACGCGAGCGCCATTTTTCTATTAATTAACCGTTCTTTAATAACAATTACGTATTAAGAAATTAATCTACTTGTTGTTAATTTGAATTTTTACATTCTTATTATTTATGATAGAAGGTATCAGATTTGTTTGAATTTAGACCCATCCAGTTTTTATCTATTCTCGACGTTTTGAGACCCACTAAATCAGAAAAACGGTTTGGATGAACATGTCTTGTCAGTATAAAGGTGTGCAGTCTGACGACACGAGAACTTTTGAAGATATTTTTTAATCTAAATTTTCTTTAGTACTCTTTTTCATCATCCAAAAACACAGGTAAAGTTCGTTATCCAGCTTTCTACAGCCAATATTTATGGTTTAGTCATGCAAAATAATCATAGGAAAATTAAAAATTCAACTTTTCCACGAAAACACACGAGATACGATAAATAATCCTGAAACCAAAAACTGGAACAGATTAAAAAATGGTACTGTCAAAAGACGAGCGTTAAACATTGAATTAGTTAATGTATGTCACTCAATTGAGAATCAGTAACAATTTTCCCAGTATTCAGCTCATTTTACTAATCATTTACTGATATTTACTGATTAATCAGTATAAAATATTCATTATTATTGTTTAATATTGTTTAAAAACGTGCAATTACGAAAGAAGAGCATTTAAGTAAAGGTCACTTAAGTTTATAAGAAAGTAAAGTCAGATCAATCATTATCAGAAAAAGTATAGCTTAAATTCTAAACTTTACTTAACAGAGAAAAAGACCAGCCGGAAGAATCTCTAAAGGAACTTGAACAGGGGAAAAAGACCATCATTATAGGTCTTGGAAAGCCTCTTCTGGTTTTTGCTGGTTATGATTAATCCTCCCTACATTAAAATGTGAGTCTCTCGGTTTACGAGTTTGTAATATATCCATCTAGACTCTAGACTCCCCACATTCACGTTCGCGGATAACGAAAACGGGTTACTTAATTCAGCCCTGACATAATTTTTCCTGGACAAGAAACTCCTCCGAGATATGACCCTCTTTCCAGAATTCGACATTTTTATGTTCTCCCTTTTATTGTACAATAAAAGCTTGTGCAGCAAGTGCAGGAAATTAAATTATCCGTGCAGGATAAAGTATGTTCTGGACCTTATCGAAATCATCGGCGAAAAGATAACCCTTCTTTACATCATCCAATCCACTCTTATATGTATTTATATGGTTAAAGTTTATTACAGTGTAATTAAGGTGAAACATTTTATATTCAGAAAGATATTAAATTTAATTGCATATACTTTTTGGGAAGAACGATATCAGCAGAGGTGTAAAAATTGGCGTTGTGAAATATTTCTGAAAGGATACGCAATTAGTGGAGACAATTTATTTATTGTAGAAAGTTATATTAATATAACACTTGGAATAATTAATTTTGTGATTCGTAATTTTGATTTGAAAATCTTTTATCTCAAGAAGAAAAATTCAAAGAGTAAAATGGAAATCATACAGGAAGTGATTTTTTTCAATAATTTTAAGGCAAACGTAGGAAGGGAAAACCTCCTGCGATTGCAATGGAAATTAACGAGTTTTCACTATTGCTTCCTACGATTACCATTTTCGATCTACTATCTAACTTCCTTAGATAAAATTCAGTAGCATCTCTACATAGAAAATGCTTACTATTCAATTTCATTCTCAATTTAAATTTACAATTATTTTTAATGAATTAATTAATATTCACTTAAAATTTTTTAATACTGAAGAACAAGTGGAAAAACTTCAGATTGAATTTAGCCTCTCGATATTTGATTGTTTGTTATGCCTACAGAAGCATTTATTGCTGACGAAGAATGTATATTAGGACTATTTTTCTTATAAGGCACTGCTCATACTATTTCGAATCATTATACTGTATATGCCTTTTTATAGGAAAAATTAAGTACTAAGTTTTAAAAATAATGTAACTGGATTTATTCGGCTCTTAAGTAAATAATGATAGTCTGAGCCCACTGCAGTATAATAACATTCTCCGTTATACAGGTGTATCATTAGAGCTTGGTTATTTGAGTTTAGTAAAATAATTTTTCCTTCCGGTGAGGTGTGGAAGCAGTTGTGTTCTTGAGTGTTACTGAATAAGCATTGTCGAGTATGTATACTTGGCGGCTCTGTGTTTATAGTGTGTATAGTAGTTATATTCCACGATACCATAGGATGGGACCATCAGCTGCTCGGAATTCTCTATCTATACCATAAGAACCTGGAACAGGGCCGTCTCAAGAAACCAGTGTCTTAAAATTTAACCCTCGATTTTTCTCTCTAAGAAAAAAGAACTAAGTAAATATCCCATTCATATACCCGACTTATTATCAAGACAAATATACTGTCTTATACGAAGGTGTTAATAAATTTACAAAAGAATGTCTAATATTTGTTACAACTTTCATTAAGCCTAGTTTTTGCACGCAACAAAAACTTCTATCTTAAAAAAAGCTTTTTTAAATATTTTTGTTAATATAATTGAAATACTTATAAATATAGAGTA
Source organism: Belonocnema kinseyi (assembly GCF_010883055.1). NCBI lineage: Eukaryota > Metazoa > Arthropoda > Insecta > Hymenoptera > Cynipidae > Belonocnema > Belonocnema kinseyi. The sequence continues at coordinate 53,758,157 of NC_046659.1, forward strand.
GTAAAATTTGAGGAAAATGGGATTTTTGATGCCCTGCAAAGAAAAAACTGCGGTTTCAATTTTGCATACAAAAGCTTGACTTGCGGGGGTAACTTATTGAAATTTTATTTTTTTTTACAACTCAATTTCATACCTCCTTAAATAAAAAATGCTGCGTCTCAATTTTGAATCAATATCCTTGTCATGACTTTTTCCCAGTAAGTTTGTCACCGTTTTTTGAGTTAAGAATGAAACTTTTTCATTATACATATTGTGTATTATATTTTCATTATACTGTGGGGGACTACAAAATGAAAAAAAAAAATCAAAAGGAGGAATGAAAATTCATCTAGCAGTTTACGGTGTGGACAAGAGCGGAATACGAACCATACGAACACGGCGGAATGCCGCGGGCGGTTCAACGCCCTTGAAGCATCTCCGTCGGATGCGTACATTTCATCGGTCGACCACCGTCGACGATACTCGTGCTGATCTAACAAATAACATTTTCATGACCCACACACCATTTTTAAATTCATTAAATTAAAATTTAATAGTCAATTCTTTGTTCTGCCAAGCAAAACTTTTTATCGAAGGCTTCTCCAATAAATTATTGTTTAACATATATATGTGTGAAAATGGGCACGGGAGATATATGAGATATTTCCACTTCCAGTTTAAAAGATACCTATTTAGGGAAAAAGTTGTTATTGAAAGAAACTTAAAAACAGATTGTTTTTATGTGATTTCAGAGCAAGAAAAAATCAGCTTATTTCAAGCATTTTATCATCGCTGCCATATCAGAAACAAGTTTTTCTTTTAAACGAATCAGGTGCTTCCAGTATGATAGATTGATTAAGAAATAAATGGAATGATCGATGGAAATTTGTTGCAAAACAAAAATCACGCATAATATTTTCTCATAATAAGATAACACACAAAATATCCAACTATTAAATTGACCTAGAAAATCGTATCAAAGCGTTGCGCAGTAAGTATTTTTCATTTATTACATAGTGTCATTGTCAACTGTTTGTAACGTTTCGATACCCTCGATTTTTGCGTGAAAATAAAGACACAGGGTTTCATAATATTGAGTTTCAATTTTTCTGTGACGTATAACTGTAAAGTTAATAGTAATTTTCTTGTAGTTTCTAAGGGAGCTTATCTGAATTTTTGATGTACAAAATATTACAGATTTTAAAAAACTTTAAAATGTTTCGCGATATTTTATTGATTTGCATTATTTTTAAGGTAATATTAAAGAAATTCAACTTACTCCTAGAGTTTTAATGGCATTTAAAAATATTTCAAGCAACTTCATGGAATTCGAAAGATTTAATAGGAAAAATTTTCAATAGATTTTAATGAATTTCAAGAAATTTCTAATTGAGGGGCCCGAAACAGAAAGACCATATAAACGCATTCCGTCGGCTAATTATTGTTCAGCTCGAACGAACGTAGCCACAATAATTAGCCAATTCTTAGCCAAAACTTAGCCAGCGGAATGAGTTTATGTGCCCTTTCTGTTTCGGACCCCTCAATTTCTATAAACATAAACTGATTTCAATAGCATTTGAGGGACGTTTATGGAATTATAAGATGTTAAAAATAATTTCGAAAGATAAGCAACAGTTTCCTTAGATTTTCGACATACAGAAAAAAATGCGGCTACAATTACAGGATTTTCAATTAAAATAGGGACATTTAGTAAACTTTTCTGTCCAGTTGAAATTTTCAGACTGTAAACTCGAATGAAAAAGTATGTTACAAGGTTTATTACATGGGATTATAGCTGACTGCAAACAATTCAAGGATTTCTCTGAATTTTAACAGATTAGGGTCTATCAGTGGAGTACCAAGGGGGGTTTTAGGTGTTGGACTCCCCACCTCCTTGACGACAGAAGAGATATATTTACTTCATTTTTGTAAACAGTCTCAAGTTCACCTTACATCTTATATATACATCATCCTAAACTACTTTTCCGTCCACTCTCCCAGGTAACGACTTAACGAGGCCCTCGCCCCAATACAAATTTTTTCCTCGAATTTTTCCCAACGCTCATAGAAATATTCATGTCTGAAAGACGAAATGTGATCCGTATTGATACAAATCTTCAACATCAAAACATTGTTATTGGAAATCTTTAACTAATGAAACCGTAATACAAATTCGCATTTTTTAATTGTACTGCTAATACGATCCAATAGGATGGTTTAAAAATTCGACTTTTGATTATTGGTGATCGATCCCCCTCCAACCCTCCCGCAATTTGTTCTTTTCCGGAAATATAAATTCGCTTGTTTATCAAGTAGTTCAACATTAACCCGTACCATAGGTATTTTGAAAATAATATAAGGTTTTGAATGAGAAAAACGCAGTTTTCGAGAAAATGGAAAAAGAAGTATGTAACTACCTCGCAATTTGTCACTGCGTCAGAATTTCTTGCCGTCTCGCTCTCCCTTTTTCGCTCGGTCTCTCTTTATAATCCTTATATCTATATCTCTTTTGGGCCTTCGCTCATTCTTTCTGGAAGGATAAGGGGATCTCGGCTCGACTGAGTTGCACCCTGCACTCGGGGTGAGTATTTCTTCAGCCTTCGATTCTTATCGAATTCTGAGCGTTTTTAGCATGGAGAATAGATATAAGGAGACCAATCTGTAATGTATGGACTTCACTAAAAGCGGTCAATTTTCTGTTGCCAGAAGTACGCACATACACATGTGTAAAGTCACATTTACACATGTGTAAAATCACACTTACGTATAGTTCAAAACTTTCCGAACGTGGCGTGCCAACCGCACTTAAAAAAAATATGGCCGTCTCCATTGTTTAGTTTTGACAGGTCGCTTGAATAAATAAATAATTGATAATCAGACAGGATTTTTTGAAATGTTCGTGGAATAAAAAATTATTCGCCATGGAAGAGGTAGGTAGTATGTTTATGAAAATATCAAATTACTTTTACCAACACTATGCGTGCGACAGGTATTCGACGCGTTCGTAACAAAAACATTAAACATACAACTTATACCACTCTGAAAGTCTTGTATACTGCACTTTAAACCACACTTGTTGGAAACTTTCGCTTTTATACAGCGATTTGTAATTTTAACATTCTTTCCTTTATTCACAAACTATTAATTGTTCAATCATTATTCATTTACATTTGAGTAGCGTTCATATCGGCAGCCATATTTTTTTAAAGTGCGGCTGGCACGACACGCTCGGGAAGTTTTGAACTATACTTAAGTGTGATTTTGCACATGTGTGTATGTGCGTACATCTAGCAACAGAAAAGTCTTCATTTTTAGTTCCACTAGTTTGGTCTCCTTATGACTATTCTCCATGGTTTTTAGTCAAAAAACCAAGATCGCAACCGCGATGCTAGGCTTCCTTCGTTCGTTGCGTGGTTGCTTCTGTTCTTACTCTCGTCTGACAGATTTGAGAACTCTCATTCTTTAAAATGATTGAATTTTGGTCTTTGTGATCTATTCTTTAACAATCTTGACTTGTGACCTCCGTCACCTTCCTGGGTATATTACCATAAAAGTGATTTAATTGTAAAGCAGTCAAAAAAGCTATATGCACTGTTCTCAAATGTTTTTTTTTTAATCCTCTACCAGGCTTTTTAGTCAACTCTAGCGGACCGAGTGAACGAAAAGGATATTCTACAGAGTATCCTCATAGTATCCACATAGTATCTCTTCCGTATCATGCAACAAAAACTCAAAAAAACAGCAAGATCAACTTTTAAATTGGTGAAACTCGGATTCTACGCTAAAATTCCCATTAGAAGCTCACGGAGTAATCGCAATAGTTTTTTTTTTGCAACGGTAAAAAGTTAAGAAAAATATGGGACCTATAACTCCTGCTGACTGCTACTTACAGAAGATGCGTTTGAAGTGTAGCAGTCAGCAGGCGTTATACGTCTTACATTTTTGTAAACTTTTTACCGTTATACAAAAAACTATTGCGATTACTCCGTGACCTTCTATAATGGGAATTTTAACGGAGAATCCGAATTTCACCTATTTAAAAGTTGATCTTGCTGTTTTTTTAAAAGTTTTTCATGCATTAAATGGAAGGGATACTATGTGGATAGTATGTGGATACTATGAGGATACTCGGTACAGTATCCTTTCTGTTCACTCGGTCCGCTAGGGAACAACGGGTTGAACAGTGAAATATAGCAGTTTTACGTAAAATCATTGGTAAAGATGGTATTTTGTTGAGTTTTTTCACATTATTTATTTATAATTGATAAGTTACAAGTTTCCAAGTACAGTGAACCCTAGATTGAGTGCCGGTTTTGGAGCTGACCTTGGACCTAACTCCCCAGATAAAGGTCCACTCCGAATGTAAACAGTCAAGTGGGAGTGAGCCCCCCCCCCACTCAGCTCCTTTCGCCCATCCCCGCTACGGGGATGTATTATATAATAATAATTATTATTATTTAAACAATTTTCATTTGTTTAAACATCGTGAAAAGTTATTCTTTCTGAAATAAATGTCACAAAACGATTATTGTTTAAGAAATTTGGATATACATTCTGAAATAAGAAAAAACTGAATAATAAGCGACATAGTGTGGACGATTATTTCTTTAATAAACGCATAATTGTTTTCAATAATAGATATCACTCTTAACACTAACTAACTGCCTCATCAATTCCAGAAAATGGTAACTTCTCATGACTTACAGGGGAAAGGCATTATTTTAAACGACTAAAATTGTTTAAATAATTATAAACTGACTTTCACCCCTGTTATCGATTTTAAGAAGTTGTAACTTATAAAGATTTACAGACAATAGTTAAATGTGTGATTATTTGAAAAAAATATCAACTTTTTTAGATTTACAGGGGAAATATTGTTTAATGAAATTAAAATTGTTTAAATAATTAACAAATTTCTTGAACAAGAAATAATATTTTTGAAACTCATTAATTTGGTTTTAATTTCAGGAATTCTGCACATTAAAAATTAATATCAAGTTAATGTTCATGGATTAAAAAAATGGAATATCTTTTTTGGAAAATAAACTTTTAGAAGAGGACCGTCGATCACCAAAAATTGAAATCAAAATCAGTCTATTGATCCATTACACAATTTTCTAGTCTTCTGCAAATCAAGTGATTCAAGAGTTATTAAGTATATATAAAATAAACTTGCGGGTCAGCCGGTTTTCCTCACACACATCACTTTTTGTAATGTGCGTTTACGGTACTATGTATGCATAAGTGTTATACTAAGTGCAATATTAAATTAAAATTTTTAAATAAATTTTTTAATAGGAATACTATAATTGTTTTTCGTTTCAAATCCTAGGTTATTCTTTAACCGGTCAGAAATCAAAGGGGGTTTTTATACACTGGAAAAATTAGTTAGTTAGACCAACTATTCAATTTGTAAGATATGGTACTGCTATTATGTTAGTTGAGACAACCATTTATTTAGTTGCTGTTACTAACTGAATAGTTAGTACAACTAATGGAATTGTTATGCGAACTACTAAGATAACAGTATCAACTAATAAAGTAACAGTACCGTATTTTACTAAGTAAATAGTTGGCTCAACTGCTAACCATTTTTCCAGTGTATATAACCGCATGACTCTCTAATGTGATATTAATTAATGGATAAATGAAAATCTATTAGGAAAGTGTAATTTATCAATGTGATGTCTTAAATTGTCTGATTTTTTCTCTGTAAGTAGTAACGTACCTTTTGTTCAGCCTTTCAAACCCCCTCCCTTTATCAAATTCTGTCTACGCTACAGCGAGTGAATCCATTTCCTGAATATCAGAATTTAAAAACACTATATCTCCCGAACCGCGAATTAAATTTTTATGATTTTTGCCGG
>NC_046659.1:53764102-53767362 GCF_010883055.1 Belonocnema kinseyi
AAAATAAATCAATTTTTTATTAAATTTTTTGCTCATAAGCATATTTTTTTTCTTACATTCTCATGTCAATAAGAAGGTATTGGTTTTACGTGAAAAATGACTGTCGTAAATTTCTTTAAATCTCCACGTTTCGACAGCCTTTGAATCCGAAAAAACGGTTCCTTGATAGTGTTTGTCTGTCGTTGTTACCGCTGTGCTTGTTTTCGTCGTTATCGTCTGTATATTGAATAATTTTTAAAAGACTATACGTGGATGTGATTTTGTTTTGTCATACATTTTAAGATTATAAAAGAAATAACGAGTTCGTTAGCCAACTATTTTTGATAATAATTTAAAAAGTTAGAGCATTTTAAATATTGTGGTTGCCATTTTTTTGAAGATCTAAAAATATTATGTACGGCTATTCGTAGTAAGTACTCGAAAAGTCGAAACATTTATCCTTACGACTTTTTTCGATAAAAAGGGAATGATTAGAGTTATAGCATTTAAAAATTTTTTAAAACCGAAACTAAAAATTTTAAGGCAAATAACACACGATATCAAAAAAAGTCAAATGAAGAAACACATTGATTTTTTAATGCCCAACAAAATTATCATAACAACCTTTTTAATTTTCTTGAAAAATTGAAAACTGAAATTTAACAAAACACAATTCACAACACCAAATATGATGTTTGAAATTTAATTTTAGAAGTTCTGTACAAAAATGTGAGGAAGTAGAAAGACCGAGCGCGCAAAGCGATGTTGATGCTATCCTTTTTTTCTACCTTTTTGCAAGCAACTTTCCTACGCTCAGTATCCCCTGCATTTGATGCGAAGTTTAAAGGTTTGATAAGTTATTTTATTTTTTATAACAAAATTATAATATCACATACTGATCATTATGGATTGATCGTTTTAAAATAATAATATTTTGACGATAGAAGTACTTGATATAATTGAAAAGGGGTAGTTAACGATGAAAATATTTCATTTGATATTATTTGTTGGGTTTAAAAATATAATTTGTTCACAAAACTGGAAAATACTATCATGAATCAAGTATCATCTCGTCCATACAAACATGAAGTAATTTTATCGCTGAAATATTTCTTTAAAAACGAAATAATCCACAATATCCACTGTTTAATATTTGAATCTGTTTATAATAAATAACATTACTCATCAAGCGTTTTTTGCTTTCACGCATCCGTACGTATGAAACTCAAGAAATTGGGACCGTATGAAAGTTCTTTACATAAAGAGAGAAGAAAAAAGAAAGAATTGATATTTTTTCGCTATGTGTATCAACATTAAGTTTTAAAAAATAACAATTGCCCAGGAGTTACGCGTATATTAATTTTGTCAGACGTTTCGTGGAAGAGTGCACACCCGATTTCAATAAAAATATTTTTTTTAACGAAATAACAAGAAACTCAATAGAAAGTGAATTAAATAGAATATCACAAATGGTAAATGACGAATGTCAAATGAATAAAAGATGAGTCAACGAACCAAGAAATGGTAAATCGGCTAATTGAAATGAGCAATAGCAACACTGCGGAGGAAATCCGCGATGAAGGAAGAGGTCGATAAAAAAAGCTTAATGGCTCTTCAAAGAAATAACATAATAGGGCTGAACAAACGGGAAACAATGTCAAGTGCGTAAGCCACTAAGCACGAGCGGCAAATGATACGACTGCATTAATTCCGCGGTACGCTTGTTGCATTTAACGTCAGGCGTACGAGTATATCGATTGCATCGATACTAATGTCGATGGCCAATCTTCTTGGCCTCTCAATGAGATTGCAAATCATGTCAAACTTTAACGAGCTTGATGAATCTCCATTCTTTATAGTTTATCCAACACAAATAAAATAATTCCACGCAAGTATTTTTCCAAGTTTGTATGTACACATCGCTTGACAAAATATTACCTGCTTTCAAAATAGCTTAAACTATAACTATAATAATGTTGAAATCGGTTAACAATCCGATGAAGACAAAAACACATATAAAATAATTAAGTAATTATAAACTCTCCCGTTCAAAACTTTCATGATAGTCAAAATGTCCAAGTATCAAACTGAGCTAAAAAATCGCATCAAAACGTTGCACTATGGGTAGTTTTCGTTCATTACATGATGTGTTTGTCAATTGTTTGCAACATTTTGATAGCCTATGTTTTGGCGAGTGACAGAAAAAATACAATACGAATTTTCAAATATGCGTTAAGGTACTTAAAAATTATTATTGAAACTTTAAAGAAGGTGAAGAATATAGTCACAAAATAACAATTAATTAGATCTCAGATTTGAGATTTATATAAATATTTGTAATGAAATGAAGGATGAATGAATGTGAAGAATAGTTTTTTGAACGTTTTTTTTTTAAATAAATCCTACAATTACGATACTTTATTCAAAGTTTTTATATGGAGTCGATAATGGGTCATAAATTGTATTGAAGTCGACTCTCAGTAATCTGAAAGAAGCGAACAAATAATTGTTACGATTTCTAGGATGATTTTCAATGAAAAAAAATTGGCCTGAGAAAATTCCGTTCCTCCATTATTCAAATTTGAGATTATCGTGACCGCCAACTTGTTATTTCGTCTGCATTATTCAAAGGGTCGATTATGCCTCTCAGGTAAGAATATTCACTATGCAATATATATATGGGTCTCACGCTGTTTCTCCGCCAATCATTTTTGCAAAACTATGATGAAATTCTACCCAGAGTTCATTTATCCATTTATAGAATATACTTCAATAGCTGGGTGCTCAGATAAATTGGATAAAAGGAGTGAAAGTGTGTCAAATTTTGAAAATTCTGTGTTAGAGAAAAGGTATAAAAAATACTTTTATTGTGAATAGAATTTAAAAAAAATAAATAAATATTAAAAACTCTTCTCTGAGTGGAAAACTCTTTTCTGAGTGGAGGTAAATAAAACTAGTTCATTCGATTACGGTTCCATTCAAAATAACTCGATCTAACTCTTCTATAGATCTCGCTCTAAAATGCACTAAACTAAAATTTACTTCAATTCGCTACAAAATAGTCCATGGCCATATTATTAGACCAAGGCGGAAAAATCACTTTTCACCATTTTAACTACAATACACCTTAATTTTTAACAGCTTTTGTTAAATTATGTGAAAGCACACACACACACACGCAACAAAAACTATGGTGTTCGAAGGAAAGAGTGAGAAAACACTATGCAATATTTTATTAAATGATGAGAGAATTGAACAAGTTGATAAGTTCGTATACCTTG
>NC_046659.1:53767462-53775831 GCF_010883055.1 Belonocnema kinseyi
TCTGAAAAATCTCTATCCCTTCTACACACTACTCCTTTCCCCTGCCGAGTGAGTCACGCCTACCCCGAAAGGGAAATGGCTTAATGGTGTAATAATAATAATAATAATTATTATTATTATATATACAGACACAAGACGCCTATATAAGAACAGTTTCAGGGGTTTCTTTAAACTGGCCTTGAGGGTAAATCAGTTTGTGGAAACGTAGACAGTCTATTGGTGGCGACCCATTGCTGGCGTCGCCACACACTGTCACATGGTTCTGAAACTGGGTGGGCTAGCAGTTCTTGGAAGGATTAAATCAGTCGATCCTATATAGGCATCAATGAAACATTTTATGACTGATATTCGTATTTTGTATGACCACCTTAAGTGACATTGAGTATATGAATCAGTTCTTGCTTGATTGTAGAAACCTGTTTACAAATTTGAGATTTCATGAAGTCCCAAACATTCTTGATAGGATTCACATCTGAAGAATTTCCCCAACAATCAAGAACAGTGACTTTTTTCTTTTCTAATAAGTTCAAACGTGATAAGTCTTTCAAAAACTAAATTAAATGTTACCATATAGGTATGGAAATACAAGTACTATTAAGACATGCTAACGGTCTTACAATAAAATAACAAACAATGTGCAATAATTATTTCTTAGCCTTGCTCTAATAGTATGACCAGGGGTTGTATATATTTGAAGAAAATAAACTTTGAAATTTAAAGATTAAAATACTGCTCAACATTCATGAGCCAATAACTGATATAATGAGAGATGACGAAATGCTTCCTAAATAGGCCAAGATCTGGCGCTCTGTTTATATATGCAGGAACACTTCAATAAGACATGTCATAGCAACACTGTCCGCAAATAAAATTGATGATTTTATTCTTAACATGCTTGGATACACCGTTATAGAGTTGCCTATATGGTCGCGTACACGTAATGACAATTGGTGTCGTTGCACCCATGATACAAAGCAAAGCCAATTTCAGCACAGGTTGTTACTAGTTAATGATGCGGAAAAAACATTACCTTCATTTTCCGAAAAGAAATGTGATATTCATTGTGAGTGAAAGTCGATAACGAAAAAACAAGAGTTTTTTGTTTTCTAATCAGCATCCCTGAATAAAAATTTCATCACACTAGATCTTTAATATGTTAATTACTTTATTTTAGATGTAAATTAAAATTCTTCCTGTGAACATTCTTTGAACCGAGGCGCAAAAATGATACCTAGTCAGAAATACAGTGAAACTCTTCTATAGCCCCGATTTCGGGGCTGACGGTGAGTGGCAACTAACTCATTATAGCCTGCTTCGCTTTTTTTTTGTTCACGCCTGACTGCTCACCTGAGTGACAGCCGCAGATCCCGCGCACACCTGTTACACCTACATGCGGCATGGCCTCAATCCTCGGAAAGGCTATAGAAGGGAGTGCTGTATATAATTTCTTCCACTTTGTATAAAATATGTATCATTTTTTGGCCTGGGGAACACCTTATCGTGGGCCTACTCACTACGAAATCTGCAAATCTTAAAACTGCGTGAATGCAGTAATCTGTATTGAATTCTTCTAGAGATTGCCACAATTTCTTTGAATTTGCCAGTTGTTCCGAGATTTCCGATGCTGCTCGCGATCAGAACTCACGTGGGATTCTATAGATTCGACTAAACTCGACAGGTTTCGGATTCAGTCAGCTGTATTTCCACACATAGGATCGTATATGTCGGAGTGTTCCACATCACCTTACCTCTGTCCACACTTAGCCTAAGATTTCCAAGATTTCTCACGAATGCTAGATTGCTGAGAGTTTTCCAAGAGCTTCAAGAGTACTCTTAAGATTTCTCGCGCAGCAATCTAAGATTTCTTATTGAGTGGTCTCGCATTTTATAATAATCCAAACCTTTGTTTGTATAGTAATGTTTGGTTTATTGAGATCGAACTTGGATTTTTCGTATATGCCGTAGGGGCTATAGACGTTTAAGAAATTCGCAGACATTAAATTAAAGAATATTAATTTTCATATGTAGAAGTTCCAAAAACCGAAGCGTGATTCGGAATCCTAAACTGATGCAGTGAACAAGGTACATTTACGAATCACGTATAATATGTAACGGGCGCCGTTGAACGTATTAGGCTTGCAAATGCGAATGAGAAATTTAAATAATTATGTTGCTCAACGGCATTGAATGTATCACCTCATAGAATAGGTACACTTATGCATAATTCATTACGGGCATCGATACTTTCGAACATTCACGTGACAAGGGCTTGGCCATAAATTTTCCAGATTTTTATACTCATATTTTACATTCCATTCAATGAAAAAATATTTAAAAATAAGTAAAACAAAGAAATTGTGACATCGACCTACAACTGGGCGACAATCAAAAGTAGAAAAATTACAACTGTGAAGGGAAAATTATTCTTAACGGCACATGTACAATAAGTCAATTTCAAAAAATAGATTTACAAACGGCCTTCGATTAATAATGCAGTCATGCTAAGGTCATTCGTAATTACATAGTCGAATCATTCGATGAACAAACCGGAATTTATTTTCAATTTGAACAGTTGAACATGACAAATGATTTTTTATATGAGTCATATCTCCTTGTGGATGTTATTGGCAGCATCTATTTGAAAATAGGAACTGAAACTAATTACCAGATTTTGATACTAATTTATACCGAGATTATAAAGACAAACTAGTATATTACCACTTTACTGTGACGGTATAATGAAAACAATTTTTAAAACAAAACATTTAACTAACTTACATAATGCATTGATAAAAAGTAAATTCAAATAATTTATTGCAAATTTAAATTGCCAGGTGGCAATATTTGCAATTAAATAGCTAGTCTGATATTTATTAAGTGATCACCAGCACAGGCTTCGTAGGTGCATTTTCCTCAATTTTTACCATGGAAAAGGTGGTGGGGAGGAACTTCCAGACTTAGAACTAGAGGGACTTTAACTGGATAGATGCCAAAGTTGTTGATACCGAGTAATCCTCATTCCACCAATTGAATGTTTAAATAAATCGTAAAATTAAATTTAAATAATTGTTTCATAGATAGAAATGAAATTTTCTTTCCTTTTCTTTTTCTTTCATTAAATTATTATTTTTTGTCTGATACCTTGAAACTAGAAGTTTAAAATGTATGTTACTGAGTTTAATAATGTTAAAATTGGCTAAATATTTTTAAACATATTTTTCATGCTTTAATTTTTATTTTAATCTGAAGATTTTTGTGTTCAAATAACACGAAATAGACAAGAAATTTTAAAAGGCCATAACAAATTTTGCTTACCATTTTTTACGGGATTCTTTTGATTGATTTGTTTTTTTGGCATATAGCCCACCAACATTTTTATATAAAGAAATGGAAAGACGGGATTTAAAAAAAAAGCTAGTGTTTTAAAATGAAACAAAGTTATAAGCGGCATGTTTTATCACTTCGTACTAATGGAACACAAAAATGAATCTAAATTTCTGTTCATATTTTGTAACTTTCCATTCGAATTTTCCTAACATGATTTACGAACTGTCTTCGACTCTTAACAATTACCATGCTTTTAATTTACAATTGACAGTTTCTGCAATCATTTTGAAAACCTATTACGGCCAGAAAATTAAAATTCCACTTGATTAGTCCATTAAATAATTCTCAGACCTACAACTTTCCATGCCTTTAGGTTCAAGTGCTGCCACAAATGCGGTATTTCTGTTATGCTTGACTCAAATTACTATCAATGTTATATGTGCAGTGATTCGAATAGCATAATATAACTTTGATTGTAATTTTGAAGCTTTAGAAAAGTTATCTATTGAGCGATAAGTAAAACTGTTGATGGTTCTTTCGATTTATTATTTGATTATATTTTCTTAGTAAGGTAGTTTATAGCTGCCATCGTAGGACGAGTACACCTAAGGCGACAAATGAGAAGTGATTGGTGAATGAAAAGCCTCCCTAATTGCCAGTTATAGCGCGAGACGGCGATACCTCTACTTCACATTTCTACTAGACTAGATGTATTAGGTTCGGACACCTGTTCTAAAAATTATTCTTCCACAACTTTTCTTTATAGAAACACCGGTCTTTCGTTCAATCCCCTGTGCCCAAAAACCCTACACTTTAGACCGACACAGACTTCTTTTGTATCTGTTTTAATATCATGCTTCTGGTCTTTAATCAAATTACGTCAGAGGAAATGAAGCGAGAAAATGTTTTCAAGTTGCTTTCAGACAATCTTATGTATTGCGTCCCAGAGATATTAAAAAGGGATAATTTTAAATTAATATTCAAAAATCACCGTTTATAATTTGCATAATTGTATCATCGATTAAAGCATTCCATTTCTAAAGCAATTTCTTTAACTGTTATTGCTACTAAAATTTAACTTTCATCTTTTATGAATAACGAAGTACTGAGAAAATTTTTATTAACCCTATTTTTAAAAACGTTCGATACTCCCTCCTATGTAGAACTGTTTTTCCATGTAATAACTGTCTGGCATTTAATAAAGTCGAACATCAAAGGACTCTGACCCAGAATGTCCTAGAGGAATTCTAATTGAGTCTATAACCGATTGCGTGACACCTTGCATGGGCATTTTTCATATCACGTGCTCACCTATCTCGTCGTAAATACTTAATGTCTGTTTGTAAGGAATAAACTAATAAAATGCTCCACCATGTGTTCAAAATGAATGCTTTTACGAATCCGTTAATTAATCTTCGTTGAGGGGTATAATTAAATTTTAATTTTCTCTAAAAGACTGAAGAATGAGAAAAAACTTAAAAGTGGATATATTAATTACAGTTAAAACTGAAAAGGTTATCTTGATTAAGGTGAAATAATTACGCGAATGTAAATCAGACTGGCCAATAAAAATTCAGAGAAAATTTTCGGCCTTTTCCGGTTTGCAAAAAATTTTTACTTTTAGACTATCTCCAAATAAACAAATTTTTAATCGTACTATTTCAAACTAGCAGAAGCCATCGGAAATGAACTACTTTGCTTTCACAATTTCTTAACATTGTTAAACAGATACATTAAGCCCTCGACTCCGTTTTCGTTCTAAAATATTCGATTTCTTAGTAAACTCTGAAAATAAAGAATTTTTTTCAAGGTTTCAATTCAAAATTATAGAAGTTCAAATGTTAATAATTTGAAATTTTTAATTTATAAAATTTTAATTTAATATTATATCGCACTAAATTCCAAGGGATCAAATTTATTCTTCAATCCAAAAGGGGATTAATTCGTTGCGACGGGAAAAAACATTTGACATCCACATAGGAAGCTGTGAAGGTAATTGTAATTTTCATTGTAGTGGATAAAATTAATCCACTTTTATATAAAAAATGTGGAGCCTTGAGATTTAGTGTGATTATATTTTTGTAACTTACATAATGTGCAAAAGTTTTTATATTTCACATACTTTAAATTTCGAATTAGTCAATATTTAACGCTTCAAAACTTACAATTTCTCATATATTAGTGATTTTTTAAAAAATGTATAGAATCTTGATGAATTCATTTTTAATTCAAAATTTTTCAAATTGAAATCTTTAAACTTCCAATTACTCCACTATAAGTTTTATATTTAAAAACTTGCAATTATTATTAATTATTATCAATTATTTCAAAAATTATTGATCTTTTGCAATTGTAAACTTCCATTGAAAAAGAAGTAAATGTAAAGGAAAAAAAGGCAGGGTAGGGAAACTCATTGGATGACTTAAATTAATAAGCATTCTAAATTGTGCTTGTTCAAATTTATGAAATTTCGAAATAAAAAATTAAGTTACTTTCTTAAACTTAAGGGCATGTGACACACTCAAATACCTATATTACCGACCTCACTTTTTCAGTTTACTGAATTTTCTTTGAACCTACGAACTTTTTTCGTCCATAACATAACGGACTGAAGCTTTGAAAAATGTATCAGAAGACCATAAACTACGATTGTCTACTTCACTTGAGTCGAAATTTTGCTAAAAATTATTTTCAAAGAAATTATAACTGGAAACATTTCTTGACATATGTTCTTTGTACCTTGAAATTTTTTGAGCCTAAGAACTTTTTTTATATGCAAAATATCGGCCTCAAACTTCGAGAAATTCAAGAGCCGACAGTAAATTACGTTTATGTACGTGTTTTTACATCACGCAGATATTTTAAATATGAGAAAAGTTCTTAGGTTCAAAAAATTTGGACGATATGTCAGAAAATGATTTCAGTTAATTTCTTTGGAAATCATTTTTATCGAAATTCTTACCCACATGAAGTACGTCAACGTACTTTATGGTCTTGTGATACATTTTCCAAAGCTTCAGTCCGATATTTTATTTACAAAACAAGTTTTAAGTTAGAAAAAAAATGCAGTGATCTGAAAAAGTGAGGTCGGTGTGTCGCATGCCCTTAAGAAAATCAAAGATTTTAAAATTAGGCTTTCACACCAGCATATAACATTAGATTTTTAAATATTCCACATTAAAGATTGAACTTTAAACTAAAACTCTTTAAAATTACAATTATAAAAAGAGAGCCTACATAAAAAAAATGTATGGACGTGAAAGAAGCTAGAGAAGTATGCCAGGACAGAAAAGTATGGCGGCAAATAATTAATAAAAAGTGTGTCAGTAGAGTGAATGACGCCTGAAACAAAAGACCTTGGATACTAATCGACCCAAGTGGGGAACCTCACATGAGATTTTGTGAGGATCTTCACTCGGAATGATTGCTACAGAGATTGATCAGCAACCAGGGTCAGAGCAGTATATCCCGGTTTATACATGCACCTGAAGTTGAAGTTCAAATAATCGAAATATATGTTCCCAATTCTATTTTATCTAGAAATACTGTTTCTACTAAGAAATAAAAATATGCTTTATAAGTTTAATTTATAATTTCATTACTGTCAATCTAATGGATCATTATTTTTTCATTGTTTGACAGCAATTAATAAAAAATCTCGTTTCTTTGAACGTTCAGAACTTTAAGAACATGGTTTATCCCGGTATTCAAAAATTTCCGATCATTTCCTGGTTTACTCTGAAAATGGAAAATTATAATCAGTTGGAAATTTTTTTTTTCTATGAAAACATAATTTCTTTAACTGACACTTTTTTATGAAATTCATGAAATAAGCGAATGATTTTGAGTGATGCATTGTCTTGCGGGAAATTAAGACCGTTGTTGCTAACAGATTGTGGTAGTACATGCGACATGTCCTTCCTTCTAATATAATGAAAAACCTGCTCGCACTTTAAACGGCGTTACTGCACATACCTCTGCATGAATCAGATACTAGGTAAAAACATAAGCTCATCTTTTCTTTGTTATCATATCTTTCGATTACTTGCATTTTCCAGGAACTGGAAGACATTAAAAACTATCATCATCATGTTTATACATATATAAAAATGACTGTTGAAATTATGATTTAATGCGGAAACAAAGGATGCATAATGCAACAAAAATGTAACAATAAAACAAAATAAATAAAAATATAATAAGAAATACAAAAATAAATTAAAACTTATCAATAATCATGTAACAATTTATTACTTTATATATGAATTGCGAAACACACTTTACACGGAGAAAAATGGATGTTCAAAAGTAAAATCAAGATTTTCTGGGTTACCATATTATATGTTTAACTATAGGACAACAATCTAGATGTTCGAAGTTAGCATTTGTAGATCTTAAAATGTGAAATGTTACCCTCTAACGTTCAAAATGTTCTACTGAAAAATCCGAGATATTACATGTATGGTTATGTCAAATTACGTCTATAAATACTTGAGGAGTTTACTTATTTATGGTCATTTAAGAAATTAATTGATAACTTATTTGTGAATTTTTAATTAAACTTTAATGTTCGCACACGAACGAAAAACAGATAAGGGGTATAAAATGTCGACCAAATGATGCATTCAGTCAAGTTGAGGTTACATTCAATATTTCTAATTCAAAATAAAAACGGGGATGAATAATCGGAGAACGAATGCTCTGTAATCTGAAGAAAATATTCTATCTATTTTAAGTTACTTAAAATCAAATTTGTAAATTGTAATATTCCATAATTTTAATATTGAATATATATAGCTTTGAAATATAGTCGTGAAATTGCAATGCGGGATGCGCATGAGCTCGAACGGTTTTAACATCTGAATGTGTTTCAGTTTAACATAAAAATATTTTTACGCCTAACATCTCAAAAAGATGTTCAATGTGTGGCATGAATATCTGCGTATTACAGTCTGTCAAGTTAAAGCGTGGGTGGCTTTACTCGCAGTCGGTAAGGTGTATCGACATGATTTTGGTGTCAAAATATTAAGAAGAGCTCCCTC
>NC_046659.1:53775931-53787329 GCF_010883055.1 Belonocnema kinseyi
AGAGGGAGCTCTTCTTAATATTTTGACACCAAAATCATGTCGATACACCTTACCGACTGCGAGTAAAGCCACCCACGCTTTAACTTGACAGACTGTAGGTGCTAAAATCTTACCCTTTGAACATCTACATTTGAATATCCATTTTTCTCCGTGTAAGTAAATTTAAAGCTAATAATATGTAAGAAAATGAAGTTTATATTTTATGAAGGAATAATTGAAAAGAGTCTAAAATATGCGTTAAAAATAGATCCTAAATGGCGCTTGAAAAAGGGCTATCAATGCCCGTACGTGATTTGTAACAGTTTTAAGATAGGAAATTCACATGCTTAAAAAAACAATGTTTTGGAATCCAGGCGATTGGGGGACTTTACCCCTGGCTGGCACATGCAGGAGGATTTAGCTCGAGGGGAAAACGTAAGATATGTCTACGAAACTGACGACAAAATCCGTTTACATTACCACACATCGTTTTAGACTTATCCTTCTGCCGAAAGGTTGTGCCTCGTCGTAAAAATATTTTACTGCTAAGGTAGGAAGGGATGATCACGAAGCAGACGGAAACGTTTCCCCTATCAGTACTGTCATTGCATACAAATACTTCTAAGTTTTTTTTGAAGACATATAATCTTGATTGAATTTGAAATCCACCGAAACTGCGAAAATTTCAGTGTTATCAAATGTTTTTAAAGTTAATTTCTAACGTTTGAAAACAATAATTAAATTATGGAATATTTCTTGTATCCGATTTTAAAATCGATTCCGACATTACCTAACATGAAACCAACACTTTGTTTATAAAAATCTTGTATTTGCTGCAAAATTCCTCTTACTAAAGAAAACTTTTTCTGTTTGAATGCAAGTGAAAAAATAACAGGATATTCAGGGAATTATGTTCCTCTTTTTTGTGCAAGAGAAAGTTACTATCAAACTCATAAAATTTGATCATTTTTTTTCAATTTAGACCTCTCGTGATCACCGCGCTTTCGACCGATTTTCTTATTGTCTTCTCGAGAGGACACGCTGTAACCAAGGGCTCGTTCATCCACGTACGTTTTGTAAGGCTTGGCAACCGCGCTGAAGCCTTTGCTCTTTCCTTTTCTTAAAGAAGCGCATCTTACTTCTCTCCTCTCATCTCCTTTTCTCTTCCATTTTACATCGTTCACCCCTCTTCAGTCTCTTTACTCTTCACCCTCTTCACACCGCAAAGTTTTTCCCTCTTCCATCATTCACACTCTTTTTAGCTCTACTAGGGTTATTCCATACCATCTCTCTCTTAACTCCTTTCACGAGACTCTCAGAGTATGGGCAGCAGCTAAATTTCAAGTGCGCAGGGATCCAAAGACTCCTCCAAGTTCTAAGAGTTCTAGAACGTAGGTCTCCAGGAGGATTTCCAGGGCATAAAAACTAAATCCCGATGGATTGATCAGGTTGAGATATAGGCATAGGCCACAGGGGATAGAGAAGAGTAAAATCCATGGTCACCAGAATTACTGTGATTATAGGCGACTGGAAGTTGTTGCACTTCGTGCTTACTCGTGAAATTGCTCCTGCAATCGATGATGCATTACCTATTTCTATTGCCGTGTAACCTTCTATTTACTACCTAGCATGCAAGCATAGCGAAACCACGAGGAGATATTGGTTTTAAACGTGTCTGACGACGGCGTACTTAAATTAAAGGAGATATGCTTCACTGCCCCAGGCTTACGGATTTTCGGTCTCGTTATATGCAAAGCTTCTGATAATTTAATCCTAATATGAAAAGGGAAAGTAAAATGTCATGTCTTCACCTACGACTTTTCAATCATAAATAAGCCTATAAATTCTGAGTGTAACTAGCCACTCATAGGGTTTTCCAGCTTGTCAATAGAGATGTGAGTGAATGAAACGTTTCACTGAAACATTGAAAGTTTTATGAACTGCAATTAAACATTTTTTAATAGACCAACATTTCACACATGTTCAAAAGACCTAAAACGTAAACCATGTTCGACTACACATCCTTTGTATGTTAACCCCCAACCCTATTTACAATATGAATAAGCTCAGAAAACATTTTTTCAACTTTATAGATGAGTTTCACGGGCCAGAACACTAAAAACAGGTAAAATAAGAAGATTTTCACAAAAAGAGAGGAATACATTCGTTTGCATGAAATTAATATGCCATTATAAAATTGTATTTAAATATTTTACATTCCTAACACTCCGAGTAAAAGTATTGCAATTGCAACAATATAGATGAATTTTCAACGAAGAAGATTTTCTACTAACAGTACAGATTTTGAACAAAAAATATATATGAATTTTTAACCAAGTACGTAATTTAACTTTTCGCCAAGTTGTTGAAGTTTCAAAAGAAAAAAATTATTCGTAACTAAGAATATAATAATTGATATTTAAACCAACAGATATTTTAATTTGGAATCAAAAACATCGAAAATCACAAGAAAAAGACAGATGCAATTTGGACACTGCGTGGTTCAAACTGGAGGAACAAAGGGCAAGCAATAGCCCTGAAATGCATGTGACAAACATCACAGCTTTAGATGTTTCAGCGGTCTTGAAAAGAGTAAATAATTGGAAAACCCCAGGTCCGGACATGGTGTACAACTTCTAGTACAAGTACCTGACGAGTGTGCATCTTGCATTGGCAAGGTGCTTTCAGAAGATCATTGAACACCCAGATCTGATGCCAGGTTTTATGCTCCAGGGTACTACGTATATGATACCAAAAAAACTAGACGCTCAAAATCCATCTGACTTTCGACCGATAGCCTGTCTTCCAACGATTTATAAATGCCTTGCAGCTATCATTGCAGATAAGGTATATTCTCATTGCGACGAGAATGACATTCTTACAGAAGAACAAAAAGGATGTTGTAAAAACTCACGAGGATGCGTAAAGATCTAATCACTATTTAGCGTTGAATCCATTGAGCAAAACACTAAACAGCATGTCTCATGGGTTCAGAATTCACGATAATGAGGATGGTCATCAAGTGACCCATCTTCTTTATATGGATGATCTGAAGCTGTACGCTAGTTCAGGGCAGAAACTGCAGCAAGTAATCGATGTCACAAACCAGTTGTCCAATGATATCCACATGGGGTTCGGACTAGATAAATGTAGAACAGTGCACTTAATCAGAGGGGAATTAGGGACCGCAGAGTTAGAGAACAAGTTCGAAAATGACATCGAGGCAATGACTGCAGGCGAATCATATAAATATCTGGGTATTCTTAAATCTAAGGGCGTTCAACATACGATAGTTAAGACAAGCCTAACGACTGCCTTCACTACGAGACTCAGATTAATTATGAAGAGCTTTTTTAACTCGGCAAACAAAATCAGAGCGATCAACACGTATGCCATCCCTGTCCTCATGTACTCCTTCGGGCTCATAAAATGGTCTAGCACCAACCTTGAAAAGTTAAAACAGAATTGTTCGCGTAGAAATGACGAAGCACTGAATACACCACAGAAATTCAGCGATTGAAAAGGTAATTGAAAAGTTCTACACGACATTAAGGGGGAAGGGGCGTTGTAGATGCCAAAAAACGGCGTGAGTCACAAGTTATACAGTTGCAAGACTATTTTAACAGCAAACGAAATGTTGCGCTTTACAGTACCATCTGTCAAGCGGATCTTGATTACACGCCCTTAAATTTGTCCTCAGATAGGGCCTTGAATAGAGTCGGAAGGATTCATCATTGCTATACAGGACAAGGTTGTCTGCACCAGGAATTATCGCAAACACGCGTTACATCAAGACGTGGTTGATTGCCGTTTTAGAAAGCGAAGATTACATCTTATATTGGGATGTTACTATCCAAACGGATCATTACTTCCGGGCCAGTCGACCTGACATCGTGATGCGTGAAAAAAAGGTGGAAGAGTCTACATCATCGACATTGCTTGTCCGCTTAACCGAAATTTGCAGTCAACCTATACAACCAAGATTCACAAGTATAGCGAGTTAAGGCATGAAGTAAAGACCATATGGAGTAACGTGAATCATGCATCTATACATCCCATTGTGATATCGGCTACAGGCAATGTGCACGCAAGATGCAATGAATATCTTGAACATTTAGGAGTCAGTAGTATTGGCAGCAGTTCAGAAGGCGGTTTTATTAAACAACTGTCACACTGTAAGAAACTTTCTTGACCATCAGGAAGCGAGCGAATAAAAACCCGTGGAGTGGCAGATGGTAGCTCTAAGAAAGCATCCAGAGGTGACTGTTGTCACCTCCAACGCTCGTGGCCGCTTGTAATTGTATGCCTACAACATCATCGCAGGAGGTTTCAAGCATCGTATTAAATTATTTAAATTAACTTATAACATTCTAATCTCATCAGTCACTTGAGTTAGTCCGTGGCTATCATGTATAACCGGGTTCACCCGAGTAAAAGTTTAATAATGCACGGGTGTAAAGATTGTCAAGTACTGATAGTAATTTACAAATTCATTTCACCCGTGTATTGTTATACACGTTTCAAATGGAATTTAATTTATTCTTTCCATTATATTTTAATTTGTTTACATATTTCGTGCATCCGTTTGAAAGCGAAGACAACATATAACCTCTGTACCTTATTGATCACATATTTTCATTAAGGTCAAAAAAATGTTTACGGTGATAAAAAGATGTACATCTGTGTGTGAATAAAATGTTATGAATGGTAAGTCTACTTTCAAAAGTATAACAAATTTGAAGCGATTACTATTATGCATATAACAATCAATATTTTTTCAAAAACTTACGAAGTTTCAGTTAAGAAAAAAATGTATAACACACGTATTTTCTAAGTAACAGTTTATTTTCATTGAATTCCAAAAACTAACTTATATTTCATAAAAAAAATTTTAATAAATACAATTTATATACATTCTTGTCCATCTTATGATAATTATTAATTTTAATTACTAGGATTGTTTTTAATGTCCATTTTGAATTATGTGCCAGCCCCGCGACCCTAACGCAACCGCAGTAACTCCAAATTAGCAGCAGACGACGAAAACACGATGAACTTTACAGTGATAATTTTAGAGAGAACACAAACCTTGTGATAAACTAAAAAATACCTGTAAAAATTCTGTATTGCAAATCACGATTTTACCAGAACATCGGCTTAGTTTCCAAGAACTGAGTAAGTTTGTTGATTTATTTAGTTTACTGTATACTACGTTCGCATATTAACAACAAATATGTGCATTATTTTAGTTAAAAACGTTAGTATTCTTAAAGGATTTTCTGCATATTCTATATACTCAACGAAAACAAAGTCGAAGCAAGTTATTTAAGTAATATGTTTGATTCAGAATCATTTGTATTTTAAAATTTTCATTTTAATAAACAAATAAGAAATGATTACATATGTGAACTAATCTTAAGCTTTAAACAATGTCGCATTTAAAAATAGTGCGTAAATATATTTAGACCATAACCTCTTCAAATTAACTGATTTCTTCAATACAATTAGAACTGTTCAATCAGTTATATCAGTACAGGTACACATAACTGATTCAATTAGTAATTTTCGTTTAACTAATCCAATCAATACAATTGTACTAATACTTAGTGACTCAATTCTAGCTACAAAAACGAGTAGAATTTAACTGAAAATTAGTTATACAAGCTTGACGAACAGCTCGAGAGTCGCGCCCTCGGCGCGTTAGTAGCGTCAGGTTGCGTCAAAATCTATCATAAATTACACAGGCCTGCAAATAATGGGGTCCTGTCAGTTGCTGCGAAGTGGATGGTTATTTCCGAAGTAATTTTTTACGTAGAATCCGAATACGGTATCAGAATTGGCCCATTGCGTCAGTATTTTAATATATTTGAGGTTATGTACCCAAAAATGGCGTTTTTGGCTACTTTTAAGGTTATGTACAGAAGGCATAACATTTTTTGGGATTTCAACAACCCCGAACACCCCAAGTACAAATTTTCAAGAGAAAACACCCAGTATAAAATGTCTGCTTCAAAATATTTAAAGCAAATTCTCAATACATAATGGTACATATCTCGTAATTTCAAATTGGCGTAACTTGGTAAAGAAAAATGGTAATTGAACTCTGCGGCTCTCAAATTAAAGAGAAAGAGCAGTACGATATGATACAACCAAAGTAAAAATCCCCCAAAAATTTGTTTCTTCTGTACATAACCTCAAAAGTAGCCAAAAACGCAATTTTTTGGGTACACAACCTCAAATATCTTAAAATCCTGACGTTATGGGCCAATTCTGACCCCAGATTCGGAGTCTACGTAAAAAATGACTTTGGAAATGACCCTACACTTTCCAACAATAAAACCATGTTGGCCTGTGTTATTTATGCGACCTTGCCTGTTTTTCTTTGAATTCTTCCGCTTTAGGATCAAGGCCAAGGCAAGCCATGTGATGCCCATAACCATTGTTATATCGGGAGTTAAGTGCAGTTGAATTTTTAACCAATAAATATGAATCCTCAATGCAAAATTCAATAATTGATATTAAAACGAAAAAGGATTTCAACTTTGAATAAAAAACAGTTAAATTCAATAAAAAAATATAAATCTTTAACAAATAATTGAATCTTCAAACAAAACAGATTAATTTTCACATCTGTAAATTTGAATATAGATTAAAATGTTTACCAATTTAAATCAGTTACGTTTTTCAGAACACAAAATCTATAAAGAATGCTCTCCGCTGCAGATATAAACGTCTCATCCGACGTATTTGGTTTTCCGTATTGTTGGCGAGGAACGAAGTATCTGCAACGAACATGCTTGCCGTTCCCCTAGGGCCTAGTACTCTCTTTATTTGGTGTGGTTCCATGGACGAAGGACGAGGTCAGATTCGTCGATATCGGATTACAAAAGGTTATGCACATGAACCGGTAGTACTTCACGGCCCTGATAGGATACGGAGAAGAGCACCTCTGTTGAAGATGAGGTGTACTAAAAGAGGTCCCAATTTAAACCACCGGACGCGCACCTTTGTTATAACTTATGTGATGCCTATGAAGTGCATACGCGTTCAAATTTAATACTTTTTACAAAAAATCGATCGTGAAAAAATAAAAAAAGATCTGAGTAGAATTCGATCGAAAAACAATTTTTTAAAACCTTTTATTATTATAAAAATATCAAATGTAACATTTTTTTAAATAAAAGACAAATTATTATTACAACATTATCGTAGATTTATCACCGGTTCTAGTAATTGTACTTGTAATTTTATGAATAGTCAAGAAAATGTTAATATACCGAATAATAATGTAAATAAATATTTTCTGCAATTATTTTTCGCAAGTACAAATTTCAATTTGTGCAGCATCGCGTGACGCGCCATCTGGCGCCCCGTTGGTATTCGCACGTATTTCGTACGGTCTTTCGTTTTCTCGCCGGTGAATCTGTAAATGCCAACAGTGTTGACACGTGCACATCTTTTTATTAATAGCCTATATAATAAGTGTAATAAGTAATTGAATTTAAGAATATCATATATTTTACATTTTGTATTAATTCATCTGTGTTGGAAACAATAAGTTTCCCTAAAACTACCCCTTTTGGACTTGCTTTTCGAATGGTTGATTTTTAGGTTAGGTTAAATATTGATTATTATATTTCTCTTTTTTTCAATAATATTTCTGTAAAATTGAGTCGTTTTTATGAAGAATGCTTTGTTTATTCTCAATGATTACTAGCAAACCAACATGCGCGTGATTATTTGGTTTTCCTTCATACAAGTTCGATCAAGTCATTCAAAAGCCAATTAGGTTTGCAACAAGCATGTATGCGGGCAGGAAACGACCGGATATTTTGCCTATTTGAGATAAAAATATATTTAATTAATTCGTTTTCAACTGAATTTTTATTTGCTTTTCGTTCTGAAACCCACAATGTATTAAATTTTGTGCATGCACACCCCGAGCACATAGGACGATTTCTGTCACTCTCACGGAATCTGCCCTGATACAGCTCTACCAAACGCTTCTACTAGATAAATAGAGTCAATTGTCGAAAATGAGAAGTGTAAAATATACTGCAACTTCATATTCTCGACAATTGTTTCTGTCGCACACTCGAGGCCTGATATGGCTCTCTTCGACTTCAAAGGCCGAACTATGTCTGGTGTGGAATTTTAGGTACCAGCCGAGAAGAACATCACAGCCAAGGAAAATAAAAAGACAGAGAGATATAAGGGAGTTGCGACGGGTATACCCGGAGTATTCTATTAAGCTAATCGGGTGAACGAAAAGTTAAAACGATTGTGGGGAAAATGCACAAGGCGGTCGTCCTTGGGTCGCTCCGTGTCCCTAGGGTGCACGAAACTTTTACCGAATCATCATATTCAGTCAAATACAGATTATAACCATCTATCGCACAGTCGTGAGACTTGGTGAAAGCTGGAACTTTACTGCGATATCGCTGGGAGCGGGTGTAGAATGACACCCGCCTCCGGTGAAATCCAGCGATGAGAGTGCGGCCCTCCCTGCTGTTTTTCACGCATGACTGAACACATCTTTCCCCCTCATCCCCAAAGCTCTCTCATCACGAAGCCGCCGCAGAATCAATTGTTTTGTAAACTTCATAGTCTTTCCTAGGGATTATAAAAACTTTCTCTTGGTATAAGCAAAATTATTTAACTCGCTATATCCTGGCTTGCTACCTATTCTCTTATTGTAAAAATAAATATTATAGACGATTTTTCTACGAAACAGTAGGATTTTCAAACAAAAATAATAAATTCTCAACAAAAAATGTGAAATTTGATATTTCAAGAAAAAAGATGAATTCTCAATCAAAACTGTAATAGTTGACTTTTCAACCAAAAATATTTATATTTTAAATCAGAAGCATTTGAATCCATTCAAAAGGAAGAATTTTCCATAAAGAAGCACTTGCATTTTCAACAAAAAAAGTTCACTTTCAGCCAAAAAAAAGAATTTTCGACTAAACATTTGAGTTTTCAATAAAAACGGATGGCCTTTTAACAAAATTTGTAAATTCAAGAAAATAAATAAATTTTTAATCAAATAATTAAATTAATATATTTTAAATATTAGATTAGAAAAATGGAAAGCTGCTCGGAAGAAGGTGGTTATTTAAATGTTTTGATTTCGGACTACAAAGAACGGAATGAGTCCCGTATTTCAAGGAAAACGGATCCAGTATGAATTTTTGTATTAATATTTGAGAATTTAGAAAATTTGAAACGTTTTTCAAGTTTTATAAAACTTTTCATTTTATCCCAAGTTTCATGAAACTTGACTACCCTCCTAGTTTTCAAATATATTTTTTCCGATAATTTATATTTTAAAATTAAAGCCTTGTAAGTTAAAAAACTGTAAATTTGATGCGTTTAAAATTGTAATTTTATTTTAAACGCATCAAATGTCGAGTTTTTTAACTTTGAAGTTGTTCAATATTTAGCAACTTAAAACGCAAAGCTTCAATATCATACAGTTTCTAATTTTAAGTCTTTTAAGTTGCATATCAATATGTTCATACAGGATTTACACGAAAACTTGGACTCACCTAAAACAGAAAACACATAAAGTGTGATTTGCCGGAGTTCTGCTAAGAGCCGGTGTCATTTTTAGTTTGTCATGAGGAGGTAAAATTTCAGCCACAACCACGTCTCACGATCGTTAGATAGGTGGTTACAGGCTGTAGCGGTATCAATACGACGATCCGGCAAAAGTCTCGTGCACCCTGAGGACACGGAGCGACCCAAGGACGACCGCCTTCTGCATTTTTCCTGCTATTGTTCACATGCAGGGATGCTTTTTAGGCTACTAACCAGTGAAAGCTTGGCACCTCCAAAAGCGCCGATGATAAAGACGATTAGTTTGACAGAATATTCCGGGTATAATCGTCGCAACTCCCTTATGAGGCCTCTATACCTCTCTTTCTTTTCATTCTCCTTGGCTTTGATGTTTTTTCTCAGCTGGTGCCGAAAATTGGATAACGAACATGGTTCGCTTCTCGAAGTCAAGAAGAACCATGTCAGGCCTCGACTGTGCAACAGAAACAATTGTCGAGAATATAAAGTTCCAGTATATATCTCATCCTCGAAAAGTGATTCGATTTCCCTACACGGAGAAAAAGAATCCGCACAATGATATCGCAAAACCTCTATATTGCACGAAAGCACAATATGATAACGTACATTCAGGTGCTAAAGCTTTGTACGATATTATAATGCACTAATATCACAGAAAAAATTGAAGTTAAATTTTGTTGATGTCGTCTGCTGTACGGCGTCCTTAGCAGCAATGGGAAAAAGGTAGAGTATGAGTGAGTTCGAGCTATAATTCGGGACACCAAATTTAAAACAATCACAGAAAAAAGTAAAAAGTTGCTGCAGGTAAGACCTGCAACTGAGGCTAGGAAAATAATTCTGAACTCGTCCACGTAAAATGTAACTGACAGATGGGAATCCCCATTTCCCTCAAATTTAATTAAGGTAAACGACGCTGGATAGCGCTGGCATCGTAATTGTCACTACATCTCAAATAAAAATGGAGCGATTATACAATGAAAGATTATCCAGCCAAGGTTACAAATCTAAAATTATCTTCGATTCATGTGAATTTTATCTGGCAATGTTAATTTTTGTTCCGGTGAATCTTTCACCGGGAATCGATGTAAACTTTATCTTTAATTTTTCTCGTGATCGTTTGTCCACTACTCGAACCCTCGTGAGATCATGAAAGAAGAAATACAATGTGATAGCATAATAAACTTAAATTCTTACGTTATAGATTGAACAATTATGCGTTATATAATGTTAAAACTTGCCATGTACGATATTGCGATTTTGCGCTATTATAATGCGAGAATTGCGATATATAGCGCAGGAAGTACGATATATATTGTAATTCATGCGATATGGTTTTCTCAGTGTAGGAGCATTTAGAGGAACGATATTAAGGTTGATGCCGTAAGAGTGACAGAGATGGTAATAAAGTACTCTTAGTGCCGCATTGTGCCTCTGGATGTAGGTTGTTCCCGCATGAGTTGGACAACTAGATAGTATGTGTACCAAATGTTCGGGGTATGCATGGCACACCCTGCAGCTATCATCGGGAATTTCTTGGCTCAAAATGTGGTGACGGTATGTTAAGGTGGAAATGACACCGTCTTGACATGCCAAATGAAACCCTCCGTGCCAGACTTCAATCCGGGTGATTTAAGGAAAGCAAAAGTTAGCTCACACGACTTTGACTAATCCTCCTTATTTCTGTGGAAGATGCCGTGCAACCTCTAATCGAGGAGCTGTTCACGGAAGTTTTTCTCTTGTGCTTTCTTAATCCGGGCTTTCAGGAGTGACTACTCGAGATAGTTAAGATTTGATGCATTTTGCCCACTTCTTAGTGCTTCCTGACCATTTTAATAAGAGG
>NC_046659.1:53787429-53796189 GCF_010883055.1 Belonocnema kinseyi
TTAGAACTTGAGCTCCAATAGGTAGAGAGCCAAAAAGGTTTGTTTAGAGTGCTCTTGAAAACAACATGAAGACGCATTCACAAATAATAATAATAATAATAATATATATCGCGAGTAAACTTGAGTGCATATATACACTCAAACGATATAGTATACACACACACACACACACACATATATATATATATATATAATGCATGAGACCGAACCACACATTCAAGGATATGATCGAATATGCAAGATGCTCTTATGAATCACGAATTCTGAAAATAGCGAATGTACAGTGCACCGAGACGTGATCACCCGCATCTTCGTGTGTAAATATAACGTATAGTCATCAACACTGTTCTTTCCTGGACATGACGTGTGTATCTATTATATACCTTTTTACACGAGAAAAGAGTGACGAATTTGTCTGGATTGTGGAAGAAACGAAGGACACATTCCATAGGAGTAAGCGATTAAGCACGTTCTTATCAACACTTGTCAGTTTCATCACCATGATATAACTAATATTTAGTAATTTGTTCCAAGTTTTTTTATGTAATCTGTATACCTGTGAATAAAATTCTATTTCTAAATGAAAAATGATAACACAAATTTAAGTCCTTTTGTTTGGAATGTCAGCCAAAAGCTTCAATCATAATAGTCATTACTCTAAAAAATCCTATTTTTTTATCACGCACAACCCTAAAATAATTATAACTATTAATTACAGTTAGATTCCTTAAAAATAATCAATTTTTTGCAGGAAATATAACTGATGGCACCAGGTTACAATGTCAAATCGTGAATTTTGAAAATTTGACACGCAATTCTTTGGATATCTTAATGCCTACATTTCTTGGTACGATATAGGAAAATAAAAAATATGATATTTTAATTTTCAACCCAAATAAAGGGTAGTTTTTCATGATTAGGGGCAGTATCTTTGCACAGAAAAACGCTGGTGTTAAATTTGTTGCAGCTCAAATTTAATTGGTCTCCCAATCAGCATTTGAACCAATTTTCAAGTCTCAAATGTATTCCTCTGAACGTAGGTGCACATCTGAGCATCTAGGGGAAAGCAGAACTTGGAGACTGAATTTTAGCTCAATGCCGAGAGTTGTGGAGTGCTGAACTGCGCTGTCAGTAACCTGAACGCCTGTCAAAGCAACTATTCGCATTACGATATTAGACTGAATAATTGTTAATGAGGAAACTAATTGAAATAATATTTGCCTAATTTTCAACTTTATTTCATTTAACAGTGTGTACTAGTCACTAACTTCCTAATGCAACTTCCAAATGTTAGGTTAGTCATGGCCGTGGATATTTAAACTAAAGCCGGGATGTGTAGAAAAAGTCATGGCCGTCTACATATACAGTTAGGTATTTTCACTTCAACCACCAGCTAACTTCACTCTTTTGAATACAGAAAATCTAGAGGAAATTTCATCGAACGAATAGGCATCAAATAAGATGCAGACGGTCACGACTTAGTTTTTACATCCGGGCTTTGGTGGTTTTAATATCATGTAGGTTTTGACTAACCAAAGATTTGGATATTAAATCACGTCAAGTAGAATTTTTATTCAAAAACAAAATAGTCACTGGTAAATTGGGAGGAATTTAAAAGTTAGGTAATTATTATTATAACTTACCTGCTTATCAACATCTATTTCACCCAATTAACACCCGACAAAATCATCTTGACAGGTGACTGACAGTTTGTAGACGACACTTCACGTTGCTCTGGATGAGAAAAAACAGGGTCTAAATTATGCTTTTCCCCTAGATTCTCCGAATGAACCTGTGTGGCTCAAATTTGTTGCAACTCCCTTGAACACCAATTTCAGTGTACAATGGAGGATCGGCGATTTTCTGTGTGGTCTTATTCGGTCAAGTTTTTATCCCCAGATTGAGGTACCATCAGTTTGTATTTACTACTCACCAGTTATTATTTTTATGGAAATTAACTAATAAATATTTTAAAGCATTGTAGGTTGTCGCAGGTCCCAGGACCAAGGTTCAATCTTTTTTTTAAACAAAACAAAAATATGCATTTATTTTTATCACCAAATGGAAGAAGTTTTAGGGGTTGAGTGATGAACTCTATAATATATTTATCTCTCGCTATGTGCTCGTTCTTTGTATATTCTCCACACCTGTGCACAGAATTTTTAAAACTAAATCAACAAAAAGCAACATTTTTCTTCTCTTGAATTTTTTTCATACCATGCGTTATTTGGCTTAAAATGTTCATTTCGTGTGATTTTTTGGAGTTTTATAAATGATATATCTCTGGTAATTATTATGTTGCTTCTTAAGAAAATAGAAATTAGAATTTCTCACTTTAGGTTTACTTCGCTTTCCAAAATTTCGTTTTACAATAGGTTTGTTTGTTTACCGCAGCAGAAAATTTGTACAAAAACTTCGACACTGCAATTATGCTATAACCCTACAGTTTAGAATGGGCATAATCATAAATTTCAATATAAGCTGCTGTGCTTTAGTGAAGGTTCCTTCCGTCCCTTCAGTTCATTTAGTATTAAAATCCTAAGTCTTTTACGCACCTAAAATCCATCAGTTAGGACTGTCATATAATTTCAAATGTTATAAACTGGCCCTTTTTACTATGTTAGTATATAGCCGGGTTAGTTGCAGCTGCCCGCACCTTTTTTTGACTCAGGTATTTTCAGTGCCAAGCGAATTAACTAGAAATGGGAGTTACCGATGGATCCCACTCTTCGTTTCATTAGCCAATCGGAGTATGTATAGCGACCCCACCAATGTACACTGAATCTTCAGTTTCGCCACCTCCGAACTTTAGCATCGGTCTCGGAGCTCGTCGTCCTAGCCGATCTTCCAATTTCAATTTTTTACATCTTTCAAACTATTGCGTTCTTAACTCAGTTTCATTTCCTGTACTAGTGTTAAATTTGTGTGTCTGTGTTAATATAGAAAGGTCAAACAAATACCCGGAAATATTTATTATCAAAACACCCACCATTTCATTTACAATAAACATATTAGTTTTATGAAAAAAGTCATTAGGATAAATTGTTCGTCTTTTTAAATACTACGAACATCCGTACATATAATTTTTTAATTAAAAAAGAATTGGTCTCAAAAATATTCAAAATGCACTGACTTTTTGAATTTTTTATCCAAAATGTGTCACTAACGAACTTGACCTTTAATTTAGGACACTAAAAGAGTGTTCCGAAAGGCCAACCTGATAAAATAATTTTTTAAACAATTATCCTGCTGACAAACAGGCAGACATACATACACTGTCCTGCAAAAGTTTAGACTCACTTACAAAAATCGTTTTTTCTTGTATTTATCAAAATTCTGTTTAAAATAAGCCCATGGTGAAGCCAATTTGTCTAGTTTTTAAGTAGGTATTGCAAAAAGAGTGTAAATTTCAATGTTTTCTTAAATTTTCAGTAACTTCCGAAATAGTCAACGTTTTTCAATGTTCTTGGGCATATTTTAAAGATTTTTTTCACCGTATCACAACAGCTTACGAGTATGAATCGTAAAATATTTATTTTCGAATTGCAAGAACTTGAAGTGGTAATAAAAAAGTTGGATAAATTTGAAAACAGCTTATCTGTAGGCAAATCAGAATTCAATATTTCCAACTTTTTTGTTACAAATTCAAGTTCTTGCAATGTGAAAAGAAATTATTTACTATTCATACTCGTAAGTATTTGTGATGTGGTGAAAAAAAGCTTCAAAATGAGCCCAAGAACATTGAAAAACGTTGAATATTCCGGAAGTTATTGAAAATGTAAGAAAACATTGAAATTAGCACTATTTTTGCTTCACCCTGGGCTTATTTTTAACAGAATTTCGAAGACAATCAACCTTTTAAAGAGACATTTTTTAGCTCCGGTATAATTAAAGCGATAAATAAAAAAAAAACGATTTTTCTAAGTGAGTCCAAACTTTTGTAGGGCAGTGTACATACATACAGAAATACATACAGACACACATGCAGCCATACATACAATAATACATGCAATCTGGAAAACAAATTCGTAAAAACACGTTTTTCCGATTCAGGGGGTCTGAAAACGTGGTCATTTGACAAACACTGGTAGGTACACGGAGAAAAATAGATGCTAGCACAGACTATCTAGATATTAATAGGTAATATCTTAGCGATTCAACTATGGGACAGAAATCTAGGTACTGAAGTAGAGCATCCGTAGATATTAAAAAGAAGATTTTAACTGACAATATCCAAGATATTAAAGAGCAGAGTCTAAGAAATTCAAGAAATATTTTTTCATTGTACAAAAATTACCTGTAACCCGAGTAAAAATGCTTTGACTTGAGTTCGACTTGATTATGTCTTGAATTCCTCTCCAAGGCATCGATGTTTGGCTGCGTCTCAAAGCTGAGTCGAGACATAGGCCTTCGTCTTACTTTTATGGCCAAGACAGGTCAAACGGCGTTTACTTGTCTTAAGTGAAGCCTTGTCTTGGCTTAGACGACGTTTACTTGACTTAAGACGAGCCTTGTCTTGGCTGAGATTATCGAATTTTTTGGCTCATAAATAAGATTAAAATTGATGAATAAAAAATTTGTAATTATTAAATTAGTTATTTTTAATTAAAAAATTCAAAATCGGTGGGTCTGAACAATTGTAACCCTTAAATATTTTCTTCAATAAAATAAAAATGGTAACTTTCTAGAAGGATCACCTAAGCCGTTAGAAATACGTAAAAACAAACAAAATTTTCGGTATCATCGTCAAACAAGTATAATATAAATAACAATCCATAAATAAGTTGATTTAATATGTATATTGTATAAAAATATACAAGATTGTTTAATCATTAACAAAGATTAGCTTTTATGACTGTTAGAAATAACCTTTTTTTTAGAATTGGTATACGCACGAAGTTATGAACCGCACGTGTTGAAGTCATAAAAATACGACTTAAGAGATAAATGTATGTCTTAAAGACATAAAAACTTGTCTTCAATACATAAATTGAAGTCTGGCTCCATCTCAATACTGAAACATGCTCAAGTCGAACTTTTTGACTTTAGCATATCTTGATTGGAGGCAATTCATGTCGAACTCAAGTCGAAGCATTTTTATTCGAGAAACCATGCCATTTTCTATAAAATGCAAAAGAATGCTAATATCCTAGCGATTTTTGTTTTGAACAGATAACATACTGTTCAAGGCTAATATAAAAGATGCCTGTAGCTGATAAAATTTAGCTTTTTTAATATCTTAGATATTAACTGTTAATATCACAGATTTTATACTTTTAATATAAACAGATATTTCCCTTTAATATTTTGTATGTTGAATATAAGATATTAGATATTATGAGGTAATATCTATATATTATGGTTAAATATCAAAGTTTTTAATGTCTGCTTTTCAATATCTATTTTTCTCCGTGTAGGGGATCAATTTTACAGAAATCTAATACCTTCGCTGATGAGAATGTAAAAAATGGTTGTTATGCAAAATTTTTGTCCTTTAATTTACGTTTACTTCATTTATACTTTATGCTTCTTTGTTCATTTAAACATAATTATCTTCCAATGAATAAGTTACATTTTTAGTTTTCCAAAAAGACTTTTAATTAAAAAATGATATATTCTTTAATTATATCCTTTGAAATTCAGTTTCGTTAGTATTTCCTTCTTAGATAATGTTCACAGATCCAGTTTTCATTTCATTCATGGCAAGAATTTGATTAGATTTTAGTCAATCTTTTATTGTTATTTTACTGCAAGTTTATGCATGCATATGATTTCCTCAGCTTGAAAAACCTGTTTCAGAAGTCCTCCAGATATTCACGGCCTTAGCCTCCTTCCAAAATATTCAATCAAATCACTAAAATTAAACTTTCTCGAAAAATAGCTTAAAAGTTATAAGCCACGAATAAAATATTGACGAAATAATTAGACTGAGATAAAAAAACAAATCAATCAAACACATTTTAAATAAAATTTGGCCCAAAAAAGGGATTAAATTCATCTGGTGACTTAATAATTCAATTAACGCTTATCATATCTTTCAGTATATTCCTAAGCATTTTTTCTTGTTTTATTTTTTATTATTGTTAAACTTTCATGTAATCGAAATAAGATACAGGTTATCGGTTTTATAATTGATTACCATAATAATCAACTTCTGAATAAAAGATATCCTCCCGAGTCTATAATAGTGTATTCTATCATCACGTCACACTCGGCCGATAATGTCAAATATAGTAGGACCATGTCATTTGGTAGAATCTAAAGCATATTTTTACATGGAGTTTTAGTTAAATCTCGGGTTAAATATCGTTTTCGGAGTGCATACCTGGTGAGAAAATTATGCTCTTTTTCTGCTTTTTAAGTACAAAAATTATTTTTTCAACTCTGAATTTTTATTTGGTATATTTAATATATTATGTTTTTTAAATACCTGAGAAAACAATATGATGTTCAAAATTTGAGCGGATCATAGCAGCAGTCATGCATAGTTTAGACTTTAAATGATATATATTTTTCTGTTGGATTGCAAAATCGTACAAGTGGAGTAAACACCAATCAATAATTAAAAAATTTCTTCCTACAAAATCTCCCCTTAATCTCAATTCGAGCGGAATCACTCACGTGTTAGTCATCGACTGTTCAAGTTTTTTAAGTTCTTTCTTGCAAAAAAAACATCCAAGCCTATTAACTTCAGACTTGCTGCTTATTTGCTTATTATGCAACATCGGCCAACCTCAAGACGCGGGTGCAGTAAACGGCGACGGGAACTTGTTATTACCGTATTTGTATTTGTGTCATAGAAATGCAAACTGACGCTGGGCATTGTCGCAAACCAAGAACGACCGTTGCTGATGCTGTTCGATTGAGAGCTTTTATTCTTAATGCGATTACCACATCTCATTTTCGCTTTGCCGGCAAAACGAAGCGATTCTTAAATAATGTTGTATGGGGAATGGGGCATGTTTTCAATTTCCGTTATTTCTTACGACGGGGTGAATGTCTAATGTAACTTTTCACACACACCTCATGGTTGCCAATTAGCCTGTGATTTGATTAGCTACTTACTAATTCTGGCTTATGTAGTCACGTGACATTAAAGCTATAAATAATCAAGATATACACGGAGAAAAATAGATGTTAGCACAGACTATCTAGATATTAATAGGTAATATCTTAGCGATTTAACTATGGGACAGAAATCTAGATACTGAGGTAGAGCATCCGTAGATATTAGAAAGCAGATTTTAACTGACAATATCCAAGATATTAAAGGGCAGAATCTAAGATATTCAAGAAATATTTTTAAATTGTGCAAAAATTACCTGTAAAGCATGCCATTTTCTGTAAAATGCAAAAGAATGTTAATATCGTAGTCCTCTGTTTTGAAAATCCGAATCCTCGAGCATTCGCCTTTTTGCATAATTATGCGATTTTTGTGTTAAATAGATAACACGCTGTTCAAGGCTAATATGAAAGATACCTGTAGCTGAGTCCTCATTTTCTTGGGAAAATTATAACATATCCAAAAATAATTAATCCATTTTCCACAAAAACTTATAGTGCAATAGATATCCGAAAAACCACAATACACACGATGAAAGCTCAAGATACAGACAAAATCTTTTGTCGTCACGCCACACGTCAGCGTAATATCTATATATTATGGTTAAATATCAAAGTTTTTAATATCTGCTTATCAATATCTATTTTCCTCCGTGTACTCGTGCAGAAATTTCCCTATCTTTCCCTATTTGAAGTTAGGTTCCGATGGGGTCCTATCAGAATATCTAGACTAGAAAAATGGATGGGTGCCTTATCAGGTTCTAGTACAGAATTTCGTGCCTCGTATAGGTATCGAAAATCTATTTGTATCCTGTTTTTTTTTTTTTTTTTAAGGAAAAATTCCATCCTTATGAAAAACTGTAAATGTTCAGAAAAAATTACATTTTCTGTCATTGTAAATTTTTTTAAAGTAGTCTACAACGGAAAAAAACGAAATATTACAGGAAGACTAATTTCAATCGATTTAAATTATTTATTTAAAAATTATTTTATTGATTCTCCTGTTAACAGTTTTTATATTTTACATGTACATGACGTCGTATAATAATAAATATTTAATTATAAAAAGAGTTAAGATTTTTTTGATCTATGGCTTATGGGTATGGCTTTTTCATCGATTATCAACTTGAAGCTTTAGCCGAGGGGTAAACCACTCTAAAATCATGACTTTTTTAAATCAAAAATCTGTAGACGGTGTTAAAATAAGCGCAGCTTTATTTTACTTAAAGCAACGTAACTGTCGATAAAATATGTTTCTTATGTATAACATAAGCTTCTTATTGCATAAAATGAAGTCATTCACATACGAAGAAAATCGATCAAAATCGAAGGGTAAAGAACAAAATCACAAGTTTAGCCACACGCCACACGCCGCTAAGCGAAATAACGATAGGATAAGCATCGAATAAGGAAAAATAGCATTCGATCGCTTACTACAGCATGTGGATTTCTCGGAGTCTCACTCTTCGTGACGAGTCGGCTAAACTCGGAACACGTCGGGCCAGTATATTCATTGTGAGAAGCGTGATCGAGAAATCAATGCTATTTCTATTGTCGTGCAACTTCCTTTGATTTGCTTTACATAGGTAAGCCTAATTCACGTTTGATAACGCATTAATGACAATTCGTCGGTACTTTTGTTCGATTATTTTATTCTGCAATATTCATGGAATTGCTTACTGAGGTAAGTTTAAGCAA
>NC_046659.1:53796289-53799205 GCF_010883055.1 Belonocnema kinseyi
TCATACGGAATTACAAATATTTGACTAGCGTCAAAATCGAGGAATGGGAGAACCTATAAGTCTGCTTTAAGGGACGGCTCTTAGCTCGTAAGGAAAAAATCACCGGAGAAGTTAGGACTAAGCGCTACTACTTTAGCGTCAACGGTATAAAAAAATCAGAGCACAACGTCCATATAACGCTAAATATTGTTTTGCTGACTTGACTGATTTTAGAGTGGTTTACCCCTCGGCTTTAGCTTAATGGTTAGGACTCCCGACTGCTAGGCAATAGATTTAGAGATGTAGGTATTCGATACTCCGTAGCATTAGAATTTTATTTGTAAAATAATGTTAAACACTTAATATATGTAATCACTCTAAATAGGACCATTAATAATTAAAGTCAAAATACTCGCAATCAATTAATATTGATTTGTTGAACACCTTTTTTTCTTATCAATTAAATATTCACCAGGTAATAGAAAGGGTCTGGACGTGGCCCTACTAATCATTGGGCGATAAAAGGGCACTCTCGTTAGGACCTGCTCAGAAGTTCTAGCTAGAACCTGGCAAAAACAACGTTACAGAACTAGACAGGCCCTCTCCATTTTCCCGGACGAGCGCCCGATTCGAAATAGGGAAATCTATCCAGGGCCCTGCTAAACCCTGATCGAAATTTCTACATGAGTAGTAGAGTCTGGATAGTTATTTCAGGTTATTGCGAAAAAATGTAGAAAATGTATCGTTTCAATGAGGGTATAAAGTAAGTATGTGAAATGTATTCGAGGGTAGCTCATATATGGACATTCTATATAGGTTTCAATACTCTCTAAATATGAGTCAGTTAAACGTCACTAATTGTCACTGAGATTCCACTGATTGAAATAGCTAGAAACCGGTCACTGACAATCAGTGAAAAGTTACTTACTCTGGCGTTACTGAACTGATTAGTGAAATTGTAGGGTGAAGGCGCCAATTATCGAGATGGTAGGGGGGGGGGTTCTTAGAAACAGCTGATTTCTTGTAAATTAAAGCTTTAATATGTTTTTTTTTGTAGAAGCCATTAAATAAGTCTGGATTAACGTTTTGCTTCATAAAAATTAGGTATACATATAAAAATAGTGAAAATATAGAAATCATTTTATCTTCTTTCTCGGATAATAGTTATTTAATGTACGTCCTCGACAATTGCGGTTCATTTAACTCACTTTTTATTACATCATTCATGTTAAAAATTATTATTGGTTGAATCATTCACTTAGTTGAAATATTCATAAGCGAACGCTTCCAACTTAACAACATTTGTATTTTATATTTTTACACGTTTGTCACGTTTGTTTTTAAAGCTTAAGTTTCTTGGCAACCATTTATAATCTGAGCATACAGTTATTACTTATGTTAGTGGTTCACGTTAATAACTATGTATAAGAAATATTAAGACATTTTTTGACCTACGCAGAGGAAAAATAGTTGTAGAATGGTAACCCATAAATTTTTTATTTCCGCTTGCTATTTACGTTGCCGTCAATGGTTTAGGTTTTTAAAGTGCAAAAAGTAATGATACGCTTTGTTAATGAGGCTTATAAAAGAATTTAGAAATCATAATATTTATGTCTTATGATAATTTCCTTGTCACATGAGATAACCTCAAGTATGGCAAATTTAATCAAAGGTTTATCAATCATTCGTAAGTACTAACCTATTTTTAAGTTCATTCCGCGAGAGAACGATGCGTCCACAAATTTTTTGAACCAAATTTGAGAGAATTACTTCCACAATATGTATTATGAAAATCGAACTTTCACGGTTCGTAAACACTGATCCGCGCGCGGCAACGTACGTAGCGAGCGAAATAATTCGCTTCAAGCACCAAGCATGAAGATTAGACGCGAGAGTGGGGGAACATCGTTTCCAGGAAAATTACTCCCCTAAGGTCCCATCCGCGGCAAGGTAAGTAGCATCGACTGTATAATTATTTTATATTAACAGATTAGACAACTAGAAATGAGTCGCTGAATTAAAATATTAAACATTTTAACTGATTTAAATTTAAAGAGCGTGTATGGCGTATGCCCGTATGCAATCACTTTGAAATTTAAATATCATTAAATGTCACATGCAGTTTCTATGAACTATATAATTCATATCACACATTTGATTCTATAGAATCAAAAGCTATTTTTATCAAAACTGATTATACTTACTTCATTAATAGGTCAGGAATTACTGCTACTTTTTTAAACACAAAATAATTAGTATAGCTGCATAATAAAGAAATGAATAATGCATTCTAATCATGATCTATTCGATTGAATTTTAATTAGATCAACATAGATCTTGTGTATGAATGAAATATATGAATGAAACTATACACAATTTGACTTATATTTTTATATTGACAATAATAATTAAATTATTATTTCTATCGATGGGGGTGGGCGAAGTTATTAGGGACTACGGACTTGAATCTGAATCTGAAATACATAGCAGAATTACCGAGAATAGATGCAGAGTAAATGTGCAACGTCGCAGAAAAGGGATTATATGTACGAAGGCTTGAAACCACTTTGATGTTTCTTGAAGAGTTATTTTCAGGGCAATGCAATAATTGAAGCATTTACTCGGAAAAGCTTTCAATTTAGTTGAAGCTTCAAATAAAATTTAAAGTATGTTATAAAAATAAAAATGGTATGCTTACAACACAGGAAAAATATAGTATTATTTTTAAACGGATTCCAAGGCTAAACTTCCTGCAACGAAAAGTGTTCTCACGTAAGAGAGATTTTGGTTATTTTTCCTCACCAAATCTGTTTAAATATTACGTTTGCAATAAATTACCGGCCAATGCATTAATTGTTTTTTAGGTCTGAATTAATGAAAAAATGATTAGTGAAACTAATTCACTTTAATGCAAATTATATTAATTATTAGTTTACA
>NC_046659.1:53799305-53802085 GCF_010883055.1 Belonocnema kinseyi
GTCACTGAAAATTTGTAATTACAAGTAATTATTTGAAAATATTTGCAGAAGAGAATGAAGAGTCTGATTTTTCTATGGACCTGGCACCGATTCCGGTATCTTGTGCTCCTGTGGAAGGTACTGACAATGAAACCCGGGAAGAGACCGGCTTTCAAAATTCTCAAAATCCTTTTCCAGGGCAGTAAAGGGGACAACAACTGTAGGGCTTATGTAGGCCCTATGTAGGCCCTACAGGGGGCTAAGCTGGGCATTACAGAGGGCCGCTTCATTGGCCCTTCGGGGGCAGCCCACGTGGGGCCTTCGAAGGTGAGCATGTCGAAACTATGTTGGCCCTTCGTAGTTTACCAACATAGGGCCAACGTAGTAAAGGGGCAAATCACGTGGGCCCTCGAGAGGGCCAGCTTAACATTTCCACACGGGAATTCGAACAAGATTCGAAGAATTGTTTGAACCTTCTACTTAACGGTACAATTTTGCAATATGTGTTTTTTAATTATTGTTGATATAATTTTACAATAAACAAATAAACTCATAGAAAAAAATATTATTTTCAAAAATTTATAACTCACAGACAAATGGACGAAATTGAACGGTTCAAGAACGAAATTAAAGGGGAAGAGTGTTTCTTTCAAAAAAAAATGTTGAAAGAAATTTTGAAGGAATTGAAATCCATAATTTTCAACATGAACTCATGAATTATTTTAGGTGTGAATGTAGGAGGTTTTGATAGAATAATACACATTGTTCTACGCAAAACCATTTATTTAGTGATAACAAATTATTTTTTTATCTAAACATGTACACAGAGGACCACGATTTTTTTATTCAAATAGTATAAAGTAAAATCGTATGGTACATGCACCTGTTATCGTTCCTGCTCCTATTATCGTTCTAACTTGATTGAAATGTAATAAATAATGACATAATTTTTCTGATCGTTTTGATGATGGAAATGCGTCTGGGCTCTCGAGCTTTTCGACTTCAATGAAAGTTTTTACTCCAACAATTTGGTCACGATAACAGTTCGTAGACATCCTAATTATGCCTTTGGTTATTTATTTTTTAAGTTATCTGTTTTTAAGAATGTCGATTAAAAAAATGTCAATCACTATGTTTAGTTTATCGTCAGGAATGAGCATCTTTATAAGAGCAAAATTATTTCTTCGAGGAACGTGATCGTAAAATGGTTAAGAGGTTGACGAAATATTTAATCTGTGAAGTCCCTTTTTAGCTTTGTGACCACTTCAAAACTTCAAAGTTATTTTATTTATGTGTGTTAATCATTATTATTCATTTAGTAATAACGTTCTCTCAGGAAAATAATATGTTCCAAATAAACAACTATTTTTCTCGCAGTTCTTGTTATCTCAACAGAATCTGAATTAACAAAAATGTGTTGATGTACATGATGAACAAATATTGCTGAATTGCAAAATTTTTATTGGGGTAACAAATATTTTTCTTTGTTGAAAGAAAATATCAGCAGAAATGTTTTATTGTTTTTATACCAGCGAGTCAATGTCATCAGTCTTTTTCGTTCCATTTTTGATAATTACTTCAAATATTTCAAACTGAAAAATTCATATTTAAGTTTTATTTTAGCTTAAGAAATAAAACAATTGTTTCGTATTTCATACATATATCTAAATTAAATCCTTAAAAATGTCATATTGTTAATTTTATGTTACATAACTGAGGACATTCCAATTGAAAATTTACAAATGTTTTGTTTGAATTATTTTAAACATTTTTAAAAGGCTTTCTTAACACGAATCATCATAAATTATTTGACAATCAATTTTTAATGGGAACCAATATTACCAACTTCTCACTCCCTGAATTTGAATTAGTGTGAGGTACATTCATCCCTGAGTCAAACCAGTAAGGGGTCATCTCAAACTATTTCTTCCGAGATTTCTTCCTTAATAAAACTTGTAATTTGAGTTAATTTCATTTAAAGATGTATGTACTTTCTAAATTTAAATCAGTGGAATTTCACTTTGTCAGAATCAGTTATATCTACTTCAAGTATTCAATCAGTAGTGCAGAAAATTCACTAGAATATTTAGCAGAAATAACTAAAATCACGGATTCTGAGTGAAATTTTACGGCTTCAAGGAGAGAACATTCAAGTCTAACCATTTGTAATTCGAAATATGCTTAGTATTTTTTTAATTTTATCTTAAATTTGAAAATATTCTATTTGCAAAGTGTTATTTCAAACTTCTTGCTCTCAAAGGGTTTCAATTAAACATATTAAATTGTGATTGCTTTTAAATCATACGATTTTAATTTCGGTTAAATCGTTGAGTTTAAAATTTTTCATTCGAAAAAGCTACCAACCTTCTATTACGTAGATTATCGAAGTTTTTATTTCCTAGTATGATAAAAAATAATGTGGAGCATTATGCGACGTTTTATAAAAAATAGAAAACATTATTTACAGCTGTTGAAATAAAAGTCTATTAATCGATTTCAACTACTCGTACACGGAGAAAAATGGATGTTTAAATGTAGATGTTCAAAGGGTAAGATTGTAGCACCTAACATGGTTATTCATGCCAAACATTTACTATATTTTTGAGATGTTAGGCGTAAAAAAATTTTTATGTTAAACTGAAACACATTCAGATGTTACAACCGTCCGAGCGCATGCGCTTAGCGCATTGGAACTTCACGACTATACTTAACCACTATATATTTTCGATATTAAATTTATGGAATATTACAATTTTGAAACATTTCAAAAGAATCAAAATTAAGTATATTTGCATAAAATT
>NC_046659.1:53802185-53812509 GCF_010883055.1 Belonocnema kinseyi
ATCTCATGAAAATAACATTTTATTGACAATAACCATGTATTATTTTTCTAATGAATATGGTAAATTGAGGGTTATGTTTCTCATAAACAATTGTTCAGTTTTTATACAAATACGTGCACGAGAATCGAAAATTCTGCCTCACATTATATTTCAAACTTACCTTCCAAGCT
Source organism: Belonocnema kinseyi (assembly GCF_010883055.1). NCBI lineage: Eukaryota > Metazoa > Arthropoda > Insecta > Hymenoptera > Cynipidae > Belonocnema > Belonocnema kinseyi. Next base: position 53,802,356 of record NC_046659.1, read on the forward strand.
TTCATACCATTCTTCGTCTGACGTAGTCAGCTCTTTTAAGCCTTTTTGGACATAACGATATTTTCCGCACCTAATTTTATTCAAATTCTTCTCATCCATGTCTTACGTTGTGTTTTTCTATTTATTCACATTAATAAACACCACTGACACCTCAGACTGCCACTCTTATCTGACACATATCAATTTTTATAGGTTATGAAACAGTTGACCGCAATCCGCTACTCCGCTCCGCGTAATACCTGATCAGTGATCACAGGGGATCAGTCCGTATTCTGATCACTCTAATTCTTCTGAACTATAAGAAATCGCATATATATCCCCAGCCTTTGAAATTTTGTATGTTTTTCACGTGCAAAAAACAATAGTGAACGTTTTTTGTGTCGAACATTTTATAACAATTGAATCTGTAAATTCTTTGACATATTTTTAGAAATCTAATAAAGCTGAATAATAAAATGTTTCTACGTTCAACATCTCAAATTAAGATAGAAAAAATCATGATTTTTTCTTCTAGTTTGGTGATCGGACTTGGAATTTTTCGTAATAAAAATGAAGGGGCAAATACATAAACCCTAGCGAGGGCCCAGCTCGGCATTCCCACAATGGGCAGCCTTTATAGGGCCTCTGGAGGGCCACTAATAAAAAAGGCTAAGCTGGGCATTTTCCTCACGAGTTATAATAACTTTGGTTCTAAATATCCATTTTTTGTGCAAAACGATCGCGTAAGCTGAAATTGTTTAAACTTAAAAGTACTGAATCTTCTTTAAAGTTTAATTTTTTATTTTAAAATACAAATTTTATACCAAAATTGTAATGATTTTTGTTTAGAAGTGCTTATTTCCAGTTGAAAAAACTAACACAATCTAAAATCTTAAATTTCTTGAAGTCTTCATCGAAATTTTATGATTTTATATCAAAATCAGATTTTTAAAAACAAAGAATGCGAGATTTTCAAGATATATCGTTACACCGTTTTTTCGATCCGATGTCTAAGCGAAGTCGTCTGAAATTTTTCTGAATTTCATTGACATTAAAATTAGAGTATAATTTATTCAGATATTTTTAGAAAAATAATCATTATTTAAAGAAAATGTGTAAATTGATGGGACTTACACTAAATAAGATGCTAAAGTATAATCATTTCATTCTTGAGGTAATTACATTCTTACTTTGTCTGCGTGTATAGAAGATAAAAGATAAGATTTTTGAATAGCCAGTGAACTTGACAAATGCAAGACCAAATAAAACTATCAGAAATATTTCTCCAGATTGTCACTTTCTCGTCTTTTGATGTAACACTTCCGGTCTTTTTTATTACCCGGTAAGAAGCGTTGAATAGAGAAAAATTAAAAATTTCAGATTTCAGCGTAAAAGTGAAGATCATTTTATTATTTTGAATGCGCAATTTTTCCATCTGCTTAAAATGTCATTATAAGAATGGGATATCCCAGAAACTAATTTATTTCTATTTCCATAGCGGCCGGCGTATAGGTTCCTATTCCCCAAAAGAAAACGTGTTTTCAATATATTTAATTCCTTGTAATTGTACCTATAGATACACCTCACAGAGATGTCTTCTAATCTCCAAAAGTGTTTGTATTTTGAGATAATTTAATTCCTTCTAATAAGTTCACAAATTATATGTAATAAATTGATTTAATTCCTTCATGTGGAATATAACTTTTGAAAATTTAATCTTAATTAATTCAAGCCCGCCTCTCAAGAGTTAAAATTATTTTAATTCGCACATTTAAATAGACTTCTTAAATGCATTTTTTAACACGTTTAAATAAATTATTAAAATATAAATGATTATAAATTTAAATATTTTTCGAATTTATAAGTTATAGAAAAATTTAATAATGAAAAATAGGTTAAATAAGTTCTTTCGTTAAATTTTACTAAGTCGATTGAGAGGAATAGGATTTGCACTTTTTCTGTTTCCGTAAGAGGATTTTTAGACAGAGAAAAAATCGCGTATTCATAGGAATAGGAATTCTTAATTTTTCCGGATTCAACGCTTATTACTGGGTAGGGGAGCGGCGGGTAATGTGGCGCGGCGGTTAATGTGGCGCACCCTCATTTACATAAATTGATTGATTTATAGCGAGAGGTATTTACTGTACTGTATTTTTTTATGTGTACTGTTTTGTATAGTGAAAAAATTTGCTCAATAAAGCTTCACTCAATTCTTATTACGAAAAGTTATTTTTGGGTGTTATGTGTGTATTTTTAAAGTGACCAAGAAGTAGTGAAAAAGTACAGTAGAATTTTTCCGGATTAAAAGAACATGATATATAACGTTCAAGTTGCACACAATTTATAAGTAATTATTTAAACCCATCATTTACTCAAAATTAATTTCATTAAATTCAGTAAAGAACTTTTACTTCCCTTTCCGAAATTGCACTAAGAGCGCGCCACATTCGCCAACCAGGAAGGATAACTTGGCGCAGGCACATCTTTTGTGAAACTTGATAATTGACTACTTTAATAGACGTAAATTCAATAATAATCATACGCATAGGGTAGATAAGATATTGATTTACGCGCTCTATATTATTTTACTACAGTTTTCAGCATATTTAACTTTTAACGGAGCTTTTTATAACATATGCGCCATATTACCCGCCGCCCCCCCCCCCCTAATATACAAAATTAACCTTTTTTAAAGTAAGAAATAAAGTTGCCAATATTTTGAGTTAAAAATGACTTACGTGCATTTATTTTATGCCATTATTATTTTTTAAGGCCATGTGACGAGTGGGTCATGTGACCAGATTTCTACCTTACAGTCATTTTTTTTATTTCCCAACTGATTCTCACACGAAGCGTCACATCGTGTTGAAAATTTGGGATAATAAATAAGAGGCACTAAGAACGGTGGCCTTGGGCCTAAATTTTAATAATTACGAAAAAAAATTATTTACAACAAACAACTTTTTTTATAATTATACAAACTTAGGACCAGGCCCAACATTCTTAGTGCTTCTTGTATAGCATCTCAAATTTTCAACTCGATGAGGCGTTGTGTGTGAAAATAAGTTGGGAAATAAAAAAAGTGGCGGTAAAGTAGGAATCTATTAACGTGACCCACTTCATGGCCTTAAGCTTGATTTTAATTGCTACTATTTTAGACTTAATTTTAACTAACCTGACAATCAGGGTCGTTAATTTCTTGTGCATGCCTACTTTTTTTATCATTTCTACTTGTCTCGCTTCTGTGACAAACTTTATATCGTATTTGTCATAAATATGTAATGGATAAATAGGACCTCCTATGGACGAAGGCTGTCTTAGGACAATATTTTATTGTAAAATATTATGGGGAAAAGAGTGTTAACATTAATGTGCGGCATTGACCGAAGAGGCTTTCCGGTAAGTCGTAGCCGCAACACATGTGATTTGACGTACTTCACGCTGGCTGCACTACTTTTGCTCGTTGAAAATTGAAGGAGTGGGTGTGCGTGAGCAGAACCTTCAATAAGTCAGTTTCTGTCTCTGAGCATCGCCACTCTTGCTAATTAAGTATAAATTGCTTCTTATGTGCCGTAAGACTGAAAGCGTGCCGCTATCTTGAAATTCTCGCACCAATCGCGCACCCGGAGAGTTTGCAAACTATCCTCTTTCTTCAAACATCGTGCTTATATTCTTATTTAACCCTTTTCGAGGCCCTTAACCTGTGCCTTCGATTACGAGCACCAGTTAAGTTTTACCAATTCCCGGAAACCTTAAATTGTTGCCATACATCATTTAAATTAAAGACAATTTATAGACTAATCATTTTTCAGATTTTATTGGTTTCTCGAGTGGTTTACTCTCTAAATTTAAATCGGTTCAAATTCCCTAAATTATTTTAGATTTCCCATTTTGAAATTGTTCAGTTGCTTTCAGTTAGTTACTTAATTACAAGATTCCATAATTTTTCATGACCAATTTTTTACTTTCGCTGAAAACATTATAAACGTTTCTGTCAAGTACAAAAACAAATTTACCTCCAAAATCAATAATCTACAAATTATTTGAGACCATGGGGGAGGGGAGGAGTACAATCATACGTAAGAAAATGTAGTGCTAAAAGAATATTAAATCCTCATATATTACAACTTAGCGATATTGCATTTTCAACAAAGTAGAATAATTTTTAACCAAATCCAACTCTCTCCAACCTTGGAACTAAATCGGAGCAATAGAGACGTAAACAGTCAGGGCCGCCTCAACTATTTCCGATTAGAATATATCATATTGCGCAATATATCCGACTGACTACTCGAGATATGCGGCCCTTCCCAGGCGACATTCGCAACCGCGCTCTCTCTGCTCCCCTGAGAAACTGCGCGGACCAGCAATTTGAGGAAGAGCTAAACCGCGGGGCACTAACAAGTGGTCCTGGCAGTGGATTTGCAATAAAAAAGGCGTACAATTTCAACAAAATACATGAAGCTTTAATCATGTAAAAAATTTAAATTTGAATTTCAAAATTCCGTTCGAAACAAAAAAGCTAATTTAAAAAAAAACATGAGGTTTTAACTAAAAGATCAATTTTCATTCAAAAATAAAGCAGTTACATTTTTCATTAAAAAAAAATTCAACCAATAAGAAATAAATGTCCAAAAAAATTGTTAAGTTTTCATCCAAAGAAATGAATTTTCTACCAAAAGGATGAAGTTGCAACTAATGAGGTGATCAGATTACTTTTTGGTCAAAAATACGAATTTTAAGAAAATATATCAATTTCCAACCAAGTTTTATACTTTTTTTTACTGAAAACGATAAATTGTAACAAAAAATGATATAATCAAACAGATAAACTATCAACAAAGAAGATTAACTTTCTATTAAAATGATGAACTTAAACAAAAAACATTAATTTTCAGCAAAATCGTTAAATCTCTAACCAAAGTACACTGAACTCCAGATGTAAGAACCTCTGGTTTACGATTTTCGGAGAATTGATGCCGCGGTGATTTCGTGATGAGAGAACCAAGGGGTCAAAAGGGGAGGCAGTGGCTCAATCAAGCGTGACAAACAGCCGGAGGGCCGCTCTCAGCGCGTAAGTTGCATCAGGTTACGTCATCCGACCAAATCCAACATAAATGATTTACGCGGCCCTACCTGTTTACATGTGAATCCCTTCAACTTAAGATCAAGAACAATGCAAGACATGCCCGAAACCATTCTTGCAGCGGGAGTTGAGTGTATTGCATTTTCAATCAAATATATGAATTTTCAACAAAATGGTTAAATTTTCAACTAAAAAAAATTAGTTTTCAACAAAGAAGAGAATGGTTAAAATTTCAGAAGAAAAAAAATTTTCAATAGAACATACAAATTTTCAACAAAATAGCTCAGCCACAGAAGAAATTAATTTCTTGAGCCAAAAAGATTACATTTCGACAAAGAAGATTAGTTTTCTACCAACAAAATGAATTTTTGAGAAAATAAATGAGTTTACAAAAAAACCGTTGAATTTTTAAGGAGAAAAATTAATTTTTAACTAAAATGATGAATCTCACAAAAATGCATTTTTGTATAAATAGTTGAATTTTCGACAAAAAAAAATAATCTTCAACTACATAGGTTAATTTTTTACCAAAAAATAATAATTTTCAGCTAAAAAAGATGAATTTTCAATAAAAAATGGAATAGTTTATAGTTGACATTTCAAACGAAAACAGATTTTAATTTTAGATAAAAAACACTTGAATTCTACCAAAAAAGACGAATCTTAAACAAAATAGTTGAATTCTTAACCAAAACATATTAATTTTCAACCAAACAGTTGCATTAAAAAAATAGGTTGGAAATGTTGTACATAGTGGTAAACATTATGTATAACTTTCATTCGTTTTATAGATGTTGTGTGTAAATACAAATGAAAATTATGCATAACGACGCCTTCATTCAACATGAAGCTATATGCTTACAGCGCCGTGTATAAGTGTGTCAGTACTAGCCTCATATTGAATGGAAGTGTCGATTAATATTTCCTACCATGATTCTCATGTTTCCGACAATTTATAACTTTTTTGCCTATAAAGGTGAGGCTTCTACAAAAAAAGATGAGTTTTTAAACCGAAAAGACGAATTTTTAATTTATTGATAATTGCCTCACTCTTTCAGATTTTCCATGACATTCCTTGACTTCCAGAATTCTCTGACCTGTTCCAAACCTGCAAACTTTTTACTGGAAAACAGGTTATGAACAAATATAAAAGATTTATTTAAAAAGAATCAATTTATTAAAGGCACTTGGAAGGCAGGTCTTTACTCTTTGAGATGCGAGATTCGACTAAAGAACGAACGTGTCACAAACATCAGATTCATACACCATACACATTTCAATCATGGCTATTGTTTATGTTACCGAGATTACGAGCTCTTGAAGCTTTAGGCCAAACTTCTTAGAACCGCAGAACACACACGACTTAAAACATATCGTTTTCAGCACTCCGAAATCGTAGATTATATTTTTGCTCTATATACATATATACAATAGTTGACATAATCCAACACTTTTTAACTCGCTTTTTAATTACAAACTTGGAAGGCTTGGAATGAAAAGGCTTCAATTTATTATCCCACCTTTCAATTTTCGATATCGCATACAGTTTTAATAAAGCCATAATAAAGTATTTCGAAAAAACTAAAAATAAATTTAATAACCGTGTCGCAATCACGAAAAGTTTGATTAGGAATTGAAAAATGATAACATGAAAACTGCTCACACTCATTAATCATTCTCACACGATTCGAAGCGTGAAACCAATTACGAAATTCCCCAGAAAAAAAAAAATTAGAGTCAAGATCGGGTACTTGCAGTGAGTTACGTGACCCAAGCTTGCGTGCCAGGACTCCCTAATCAAAGTAGACGTTTCACATTTGTATATCGTCAACTTCCATAATCAATCGTTCTTGATGATGGACATGGGAAGATTTGTATCTGAAGAGGAGATTCGAGCTCTCGATATTTCTTCAAGGGTCGATAATACCTGTGGTTAAGATACAATAGGTCATACTTCAAACAAAAAAAAAAAAAAAACGGTAAAAGTCGAAAGCGACATCGCTTTGCGTTCAGTGTTAAGAAAATTGATGGTTCGAGTGGTGTAATTACCATTTGAAAAGTTCGCGCTCGCCTAAGTTTATTCTTCGTTATATAACTCGAATTATCCAAAACCAGTCAATTTAGTCGTTAGATTTAAGGCCTGATGGTAGAAAATGCTAATAAGAAATGGCCAGGGAGTTAGAAATGTGAAGATTGTTCAGCAAGTTCTGGTGATGAATTAGAGTGTTTATTGCCTAATGAAAAGTTTAATACCATATAATTTGCGGATTTAACGTTTCTGACATAAGGAATTGTAGTTATTATTTTACGATCCAGCTTTTTATTTATCAAGTAATCAATTTATCACTTATGAGATACAGGAAGGAATAAATATTTTTAAGAAATTAATGAGTTCTGTAAAATTCAATTAATCTAATTGGAAGTGGGGGTATTAAATAGGTTTAGTGTTTAATTGGGACGTTTCACCAGAAAAGAGCCCACTTTCAGGATGAATTTTTCGATATTTTAGGCCCATCAGAACGAATTCTCTATGCTGAAAAACGAAGCGGGACACTTTTGAATTTGATTTCGAAAAGTCAACTTTTCAAGAAAAAAGCATTAAAATTTCGTGAGTTCAATTAGCGTAAATGTTATATTTTCTCTTCAAACATAAAATTTACTCAGGAATGTAATAGCAACTGTCTTAGCCAGACTGTAGAAACTTACATAAGATAGACTCACTTTAATCAAAATTAAAATACATCATTAGTAGTGCTATTTAAAAATGAGACAATAAATTAAGAATTAAATTAATTTAAACAAAATTGTAAGTAAATAATAAAAAGAAACTTTTAGAGAAGAATCAATATTTTAGTATTTTTGAGTTGTATTACTTTAGATTTTCCTGCTTAATTCTACTTTAAATGGAGCACTGATAATATGAAAAAGCGAGGTTGTAAAGATAAGCCCTTTACCTGTTGACTCTGATAAGAAAAAAAACTTGACTGTTGAGTCTCGAGTGAAGACTCATGTCAGAGACCTGGAGAATCGTAGGCATTCGTTAAGTCTTTATGAGGGGAATGAAGACGAGGATTGAGGAGACGGATGAATATATAAAATCAAAACTAAAGCTAAACCAAACCCTGAAGCCGGAGAGGTAGAGCCATATCGCTTTCATGAGGACGTTTAAATCTCTTCAACACTCCTTCTCGCCAGTGCACTTGAGAGATAAGGACCACCATGAAGACATGTAAATTCCAAAGCTCTGAATATTCAACATAGTCATGCAAAAGATGTTTTTAGTTAGCCTTAAACAATACTCTTTAAATTATTCTACACATATTAGTTTAATATTTTATTAAAAGCTGAACTACTTTAAAAATCAGTACATAAACATTAGTTAGGTAGTTCCAGACATTACATTAGTTCAAGGACCCATCAATTTTGAACGTGGGTAACAGAAACTTAGAAACATGTAGACAGAAAAACAAGTGTCATTGTGAGTTTGATGATGACTATTGATAACCTTAATGCAGTTTATAAAATGATAAGCTGCAAGATAATTTACCTCTAAACAGATCTGATAACAAAAATATGTCGAAAAACAAGATTGGGATTAGTCATCAACTATAATTTTTGTTTACTGACTTCAAACATGAAAAATTAAAACAATCAAATGTCTTGAATGGAAATTGAAGAAATTCCCGTAAAATTAGAGCGATAATTTGAAACAAGGAACCAAACGTCGAAGCATCACGTGAATGTGCCTCATGGATTATCATGTGGTACTTTATGCGTTGGTTTCCGTGTACTTGAACTCTTTAAAACTACCACTAGCCTCTGGAATGACACGCATTTTTTAAAGCAAGCAGGACACGTAAAACACAAAAATGGGATCTACGTTTGCCTCTTTTCTTACGGTTTCCGAGATGTTTACAGTTGAAAAGTTACGTTTAGTGTTCTACGAGGATTTCAACGTGTTTACTGTTCCAAAATATCTCCCGAATTTCCACGTGGAGTTCTGGTCAGAAATTTTCACCCGGGGACAGATTCTCAAATTCAATACATGTTTTACATCTAAAAAAATACAATTTGGCATATAACTGAAGTCTAATTCTAACTGTATCTTGGTAAATAATTTTAAGAGACACATTAAAATGATAAGATTTGGTTATTGACATACAGAAGCGAAACACTCCCAAATGAAGTAAAGTCTCTTCGACATGGAAACTACATCGTTTGCTAACCCTGTAATTTAAGTCGTGTTCGTACACATATCGTTCCTGCACACAAACAAGAAAATGTGAGAGAAGACAGCCCTGAAAGTGGTCTTGGCAACCGCGCCGCGATGTGACTGAGGCTGTGGCTGCGAGAGACGGTCCAAGGTGAACCAACACATGACTGTAAAGGAGCCGCCTGGTCCTTGAACTAGGCAACTATGGGTTAAGAATGGAACGACACCGATTTTATAGAAGTGCGATGCATTCAGCACCAGTTCATCCAAGTTCGAGAGTTCACCAGAGAGTTTTTTTACCACGTCGATACTATCCGCGAAAGAAGAGATGAAAATACAAAACGACTTTGAAGGAAGCAGGAAACTACTTTTTAAAAAATTGAAAGGAAACAGAAGTACAGAATTTGTCAAAATGAGAAATAGTAGGCGGGAAATGGTATATGATGCAGACGGAATACTAGAGGCTTTCAGAGACTATATTTTAGAAGACAATTCGGAGATTAAGCGATAGGACACCACAACTGCGATGTTGAACACGATGCGATGGAAAACTCAATTGAAAAAGTCTGTGTCACTGAGGTTAGGGATATAATTAAGAACTTAAAAAACGGTAAGGCTTCCGGGGTAGACGGTATTAACGTTCAAATGCTTAAACACGGTGGAGCGTGCATACCACATAGACTGTGCGAATTGATAAATTAATGTTTCGAGATGGGAGACGTCCCAGACGATTGGAAACAAGCGATTATCGTACCAATATACAAGAGAAAGGGGGATAAAAGCGACTGCAATAATTACAGAGGGATTAGCTTATTAAGCACCGTAAGTAAAATATATTCAAAAATACTTATTTTTAGGGTAATGAAAATAACAGAA
>NC_046659.1:53812609-53816440 GCF_010883055.1 Belonocnema kinseyi
CCATTTTCGGACGTTTACTTTTTCTAATTCAATAATTTCCATGTAATAAGTTAAATTTCTTAAAATTTCTCTATCTGATTTGCAGGCGATTTCGAATTCTCTCGCGGTGATTCAGGCGATTGCAACACCATCCAGCGGTTCCGGGGAAGGCCATCTGGTATGACCACATGGTTTTTTTATGTAGTTTTTTACAGAAAATTATATGTTTCATTAGAAGCATACATTTTTCTCAAATTAACGAGGGCTTTAATCTCTTATAATTTCATAATGATCCCGGACAATGTTTAATTTAAACGTTTAAAGTTGATCACATTCAAATTGTATCTTACACCTACTGCCTAATTTTCAAAATTTAACCACTTTTAGAAATTGAATAATTTAAAGACACATTTTTTATTTAAAATTTTGTGAAGTTAAAAAATTTTTAATCCGGCTGCGCTGTACTATGAGAACTGACAAAAGGAAAAAATAGGCACTTAAAATATTGTTCAAGCTTACGCTTCTGTTCTTTATTCTATTTTTTTTTTTTTTTTTTGCATTAATCTTTTTTCCCCTAAACACGAAAATCCACGGTTTTTTTTGTTGCAAAAACGAAATAAGATATAGGAAAGCAGTAAAACAACAAAATGATGCTTTTCTATGAATTGTTGACACTTTTCTCTGTATGGCTTATTTAACCAGCTTTGTATTCAAGTGTGAAAAATACAGGATAAAATTGTATTTTTTCAAAATAATACGATCTTAACGTAACTGAAGTTTGCAACGTTTATAAACGAAAATAAATTTTTGTTTTTCATTTTCTATATAATTTTCAAAGTCCCTAGGTGTGTAAAACTTAGTCAGATATTAAGAATTGTTGGGATCAAACTAATTTTTATTTTACTTGTCACCAGGTGCAAATAATCACTAAAAGAAATTTCGGAAATTTTATAATTTCGTTTATAAACGTTGCAAACTTCAGTCACATACGATCTTATGATTTTATTATATTGCTGATAAGATGTAATAGTGAAAAAATAATAATTTAAGTAAGATTGTTTATAAATTAAAATGTGTTCTTGAATATCTTTGAAAATAGACTTCCAGGGAAAAATTTAAGTAAAAGTTTTTTTTAACGATAGCATGAAAATTTTTACAGTGAACCCTAGATATAGGGCCCCCTGATAGAGTTCTTCCGATAATTGACGCTGCGGCGCAAGTGGGAGTAAAAGGAGCTGCGCGGGGAGAGCGGCGGTCGCTCAAACGAGAACAAACAAAAGTGTTTCTACAAAACAGCCCTCTCTCTGGGTAATTCCTACCAAGGTCAGCCCCAAAATCGGCCCAGTATCAGATTTTGACTGTATTTAAAAAAAATTCTATTGAAACCGGTTTTGTTTATATTTTAGTAAACTCTTTAAATAAAAATATGTCAAGAGTATTATTTTTCGAACCCTGAACTGCAAATTGAGAATAGAAAACTTCTAGGATTTTTTGAAGAAATTATCTTTCAAATTTTGTAGAAAAATTGCCAGCATTTTGTTTATTTTGAATTTTTTGAAACAATTTTCCGTCGGATTTAGAAATAAAATTAAAAGTTCTATCAGATGTAAGATGGAAAAGTTAAATTCGTGCATTTGTTTAAATAATATCACATTTTAATGATCGACAACTCTTTTTGATGATTGAAGGTGAGATGAGTGAAAAAATTCTAAATTTCAAAAGCAAGTTGAATAGATAACAACCTGTAATGACTGTTATAAATAAAGTAAATAATTTTGTTTAAAAACTGAAAACGGTATTGATAGTTCGTGAAAGGTTTTTCAATAGGTCAGCGTGTTGAAACAGCCAATACAGCCAAATACAATACAATACAGCCAAATCAAAAATTTGTTATTCTTATTCAGCTTGCCTATGTCTCAGGAGCTAGTTTTTATTTTTGTGAAAAAAATGAAAATTCGATTTTCAATCGCTATCGAAAACTCAATATCTGATACATTTATTTCAGGTATGTTAAGCTGGCACTAGACTATCAAGGTATAGAGATGTAACCTATTTCATAATTTACGGCTCATTAAGGGCTCATTTGGGCCCGTGGTCCCGGATTCTCGGCTCTTTTATTTAGTGTTTGCGCTAGCTTAACTTTAAGGTGGCCAAGATTGATGTAAAACGTACTAACAATTATTTTACGGAAAATTTACATTATAGAATAATTTAGGACTAATTTAAGGCTCTGGGAATACGGTTATTAAGTTTTTTTAAATTTTGTTTAAACAATTCTAGTAAAAATAAATTAAACAAATTTCTTTTTCTACCCTATGTTAAGGCTTACTTAGGGCTTCATGAATATGATATTTGAATTTTTTTTTAATTGTTTAAACAATCATTGTTCAAACAAATTTACAAAAAAAAATTCTTTTCGTTTCTCTTGCATAATGTCAGGCTCATTTAGGGCTCCTGAAATATCATCGACCAAAAGTCGTGCGATATTACCTTTGCCCTTTTTTTGTTATATATGGTGTTGTGTCACCTTAACGTTATAATAAACGCATAATTTAGGGTTCATTGAGGACTAATTTGGGCCTGTAGCCCAACATTTTGGGCTCTATTATTATTTGAAAAAAATAGTACAATTTGTAAAAAATATAAAACAGTGTTTGCAATAACTTAACCATAAGTTGGTTCAAGATTGCTGTAAAACGTTAATAAAAATGATTCTACAGAAAATTCAACTTATACAATAATTTAAGGCTCATTTAGGGTTCTGGGAATATGATAATTAAAATTTTTCAAGTACGTTTTTAAACAATCTTGAACCAACTTATTGTTAAGCTATTGCAAACACTATTTTTCACAAATAATAATAGAACCCAAAATTTAGGACTACGGGCCCAAATTAGTCCTCAATGAACCCTAAATTGTGCGAGGGGTAAAAATGGGTTTTATAGTTTTCTTCATGTATTTTTTATAACGTTAAGGTGGCACAACACCATATATAACGAACAAAAAAGGCCGCCTCAAAAGTTGACTTCTGTCTTATTTTAAACGGTGATTTGGATTTTACAGAAATTTTTTTCGCTCTCATCCTGAAATTTTTTTTGTTTTTGTTATCTAGTTCTGTACTGCTATCTTTTATTTGTCCTCAATTTGTATCAAATTTATTCAGTAATTGTCATAAAGAACTTATTCTCTGTTGATTCAGTTATTCCGCTGGTCAATCAGCAACCCCGAAAGGGAAACGGCTTAAATGTATAATAATAGAAGAAAATGTTCATTAAACTTTTTTCATATTTTTATATTTTAATTTGCATTACCATAAAATTAAAAGCATCTCAACTTCCGTAGTCAAAAAAATAGTACCCAAAAGCAGACGTGTTCCATCGAGGAAGCTTATATAACGATCAAGATGTTTTGACGAACAGTATGCCTTAATTGTACAGTCTTAAGTGCTGCCAGAACTCATCAGTCATGCCAATATCCGGTTCCGATATTTGGCTTACATGGGGGCAGTGCACAGACGTACGAATATCTGACGGACTACAGAGGGTAATCGAGATACCGAAGAGCCAATGAAATTTTCTGATAGACATGTCATCGTCCTTTTTTTAAACATTTCAAACCATATTTCACACCTATAGTTCCTAGGGTTTCTTTTTCATTTCCGAGTTCAGACTGTCCACAAATACAAATAATTACCCAGTCGTCACCGAGGATGTCAACGCAATTGACGTCAATCGAATAACCGAACTCTTAATTGTTTTTTCAAAGATAACTGACTATACCTAGATCGAAAAATATTAACAAGCTCCTATTTGTAAGAAACTAAACTTAAATTTGAATATTTTTTACTTTAAT
>NC_046659.1:53816540-53821733 GCF_010883055.1 Belonocnema kinseyi
TGTTTTCAAGGCACCTTTTTATTGATTTTATTATCAAGGAATTATATTAATACTTATTAGTGTATAATTCCTAAAGAATATTTAATGCTTGCGATTTGGGAAATTTAAATAATGTAAATATTACACGCAGGACTTGAAATGGAAGTTGACAAGAGGCAGAACTGAAGAAACTGGCCTTTCAGTAAAGATATGCAATTTGTGTATATATGACTCAAACCTACAGAATGCGGCTACACACGCCCGCTTATTCTCGTTATCGAGGGGCTGAGATTGATTAATGACAGTAATGATAATGACAACGATCCTTTGTCTAAATCCCACTTCAATTTTATAAATTAGTATCTTTCACCTCTAATTACCCTGAATTAGATAAAAATTTACATTTCTCAATCATCATTTTTCTAACGCTCTAATCTAAAAAAATCAATCATCACACGTGAAAGCAGGTATAAGATAGAATATTATTACTAATTATTGCACTTAAGTTTATTGTCATACTCTTTGGAGCAGTTCAAAACATACGCAAGGCTTTTTCTTGATAATTTAGACCCCGTATACACGTATGTAACTATGAAATATATTGGCGTAACGATGTAAGCACCCCCTCCCCCAAAGAAATTACGTATTTTTTGAACGCCCCCATTATAAAACGAAAAAAATCCGCATCAGTCTGGGATTGAACTGGGAACTCCCGTACTTCGCGTGCGGGCTTGAGATTAATTAGTGGCAAAATTTAACATCCCTTCCACACATGAAATACAGAAGTTATATTATTGTCAATAATTTCATTATCAACCACATCTTATGCGATGAATATGCAACAATCGAAACTTTAATGATAAGGCATTTTATTGCAATGAATTTTTCGGTGAGTGCATGCATATTATAAATAATAAAATGATCATTTAAATCATCCATGTATATCACTTTCATAACAGTAACTTGTAAAATTAATTATTACTGCGATTATTACTTTGACAAAAATACCTGCAGCCAAGAACGATGTCATGCTAAGTAAAATGGTAATTAGACGTTAATTACAAGCCTTTAGAATAGTTATTACCGAATTGTGTTACATAATGAAAGTTTCTCTTCTATAGCTTCTGTTACTATTATAATGTTATACACTATTAATGGGCGTAATGCATTTATAATTAACTTCTGAAAAATAAAATTAAAGGTCGAGAATTCTGTTCAGGTAAAATATGCCGAATTTTAATTTTCTCTTGTGACATTATACATCTGTATTCTCTTTCTTCAAATCCACCCGGAAATGACGGCGAATGTGACCAAATTTACGTAGAGTTTTGACCTCGGGTTTGACCAACTTTATTTCTGTAAGGAGGCTTCTATGAACCACGAGGCCCAATTTTTGCCACTTTTTGACCCCTCATACTCCCCATATATTTTGTTAAAAATTATTTTTGTTTTGTTTTGTAAAAAAATAATCTTTCCAGTTGAAAAGTCTACTATTTGGGTTAAAATTTATTTATTTTATATTGTAACATTTTTGTATTTATCATTGTTTTTAGTCAACATTTAGTCCAACGTGGCCTTTCGTCGACCCAACTCCTCCAAAAAAAAAAGAAACCACGTGGTTTTTGGAAGCCCCCTAACCAATCTTTCCATAAATTATCATAATTTAAAAAATATATGGAATGTTTAATGAATTACCATGATTTCTAAAATTTATGGAAATTTATCATTGTTCTGGAAATTTTTGAAAAAAATTATGAAATTTGTAAAAAATGAAGTTTATGGAAATTTATTAAATCTGCGAAAATTTATGAAATTTGTGGAAAATTATGAAATTTGTGGAAATTTATGAAAGCTGTTGAAATTTATGAAAGTTACGGAAAATGATTAACTTATTAAAAATATTCAGGTAAAGAAAATTAAAATCTGAGAAAATATGCCGGATCCATATACACTACGAAAATTAAATGAAACACATTCAATCATATTTGACTATCTGTTTTTCGAAGATTATTTAAGTTCATTTGATGTTGATTATATTAGAGTTAACGTGTTTTCTCTTAATTGGGTTAGATGCTGTCAAAATTCTTTGTTTGCAATTTTTAGAGAATATTTTGCAAAAATAGTACAAATTTCAATGTTTTCTTAAATTTGAAATAACATCTGAAGTAATCAACATTTTTCAATCTTCTTGGATTCTTGGGAATTAATATTATCCATTAATATTACTCATCTTATGATAAATAAATAACCACAGCTAATTTATAAAAAATCTATAAAGCAGTTCTCGAACTTCTGGTGACAAGTGGGATCTAAAATAGAGAGAAGAATATTATTTAACCTTTCAACCTTGAATTACGTGTTTCACTTTTCCAATTAAAGGAATTTAAACGCTTTTTCGCCCCCCCCCCCCGCATCACGCGTTTTCTATACTAAGTATATGTAACATGCGCATCAGGTAACAACTAACACCCCTGCCTCTCTAGGCATGTGACGTAATATTTGAACGGTTCCTAAATATCAATTTTTTAAAATGTTTAAAAAAATGAAAATTAGTGTTATTATTTTACACGTATATTATCTAAATATTATATTCTTTACGTCACCCTGGGGCTTCAGACTTCATGTGACGGTCTGTGAAGAAGCAGGAGAGGTGTTTAAATAAGGTAGACTCCTAACTTAATCTTAGATTAGACTGCAGCATCAATTAATTTCGCTAAAAGCCTAATAACATGAATTCAAAAAGAATAAATAATCCATAAAATACCTAACAATAACTCCAATTCGATTGAATTCTGCATATCAAAGTGATCCAATACCGACAGTTTCCTCTATAATTTGCATAAATAAAATTCATCAAATACAAAATAAATAACTAGACTATTCAAAAAAATTAAATTTCGAACAGTGGCTCTCGGAGTGCTCGCGGCGGCGCATAAAATCGAAAGGGGAACGGCATGGTAAAAAAGTTCTTAGTACCGTAATAAACAGCATTCAGTGCCCTATAAAGACCAGTTCACACGGAACGGTTGAGAACGGTTGCTAAGATTTCGTTACGGTACAACAGCGAGCGGTGTGCTTAATGGAAGTGCTAAAGTCAATAATCGTCAGAAAGGTTTGAGATTGAAACTGCGAATGAGAAAATGAAGAGCGGGAGAATGTCAGATTATGCAAGAACACCTGTTAGATTGCTGCTTTGCATCTCGTTATAGGCTATTCGAGAATCGAGGTCTTCGCTGCAAACTGCAAAGTAAATGGTTAAGCTGTCATTGTTTCATTGAGTAAACGGTATAGATTGGCTGGTATGGGTAGATGACTCGGTGGATAGAATGTAGATACGGTAGTTGCTTGAGTACTTTCCGCCGCTCTTGCGTAACCGACGCTATACGCATTTATCTTTGCAATGTCTTCGCGAATGCTCTCGATAAAATCTTTTCCTCGGAAGCACCAGTTCATTCATGCCATACGCACACTTTTCGATCCTTATAGTACGAGCATATTAATCTCAATCATCTCGATTTTATGATTTTTTTATCAATAAAGTAAATTCGGACCATTCTGCAGCATGTAATAAAGTACATTATCAAATTATATACAATAATACATATTCTATACAGGTCCGGCTCGGGATAGAAAATCGGCCCGGTCAAACGACCCAAATTGCTTTTAATAATACAGGCCCACCAGGATTTTCCCCGAAATCCCACCTTTTACCAATGCGCGCCTGATTCTATAGAATTCAATAATATTTTATGACGTGCTGCATAATAGTCTGCTTTCCTTCACTTTATTAAGAAAAGTCCGAATATCGACACCGATCAAAATTGACTCGATTTGATACAGAAACTCAAACCTATATGTAGACATAAAACTACTCTTCTTCAGTTGAAAAAATTTTGTTATTTTCACAAAGTGCAATCATTATTTTTGTAACGTTTCTTTTATTTATTAGAAATAAGTTCCTAGTAACCCCCTAAGGGATCTTTATCTTCATTGTACAGTTTGTATACTACACTTTAAAATTATTTGATTTTTAAAATGATAGATAAAATCGAGAAAAATACACGGATTTTTAATTTTAACTCTTTTTGCAGGAGTTACTAAAACTTACTTTCGGAACGAATAGTTAGAGTAAACATTGTTTAATTAAATAGCAGTCACTTTGAATTTTGTGATTAAAGATTTGCTGTAAACAAAAGCTGCAATTCTTTTTCAATCATAATTATCAAGGGCTGATTTTATTCTTAAAAAGTTTTCACATCTCTGGTTTTTTTTCAATCAAATTAAAAATATTTAAGAGATTTTCTTATGAAAATCAATAATCAGTTATACAAACATTTCCAAACATGGGAGCATTGTAAATGGAATAATTTTAATTTCTTGGCTTTAAAAATTAGATTATACTTACACAATTTAAAATCAAAGATGATCTCAATGTAAAAATTTCCAGTTCAAGTATCAAGAATGCGTATAACTTTCATAGTTTTTAAGTTTAAAGCGTTCAAAATAGAATAAATCGAAACTAAAATCATTTTTACACTAATAATTATTATAAATTAAAAGCTTTAAAAATTAGATAACTCAATATGTGATTTTGATTCTGAACCAATATATTTAGATCATTTCACTTTCAAATAGCAAACAATAATCCTAAGAATAAAACAATTCTAAAAATGTCTAATTTCAAAACATCTGTTAACCAATATCCAAACAAAAAAGGTATATTTCGATCAATTGTGTTGAAAACTGAATAGTTTTTTAATTTAAATCTGCATGTTTCGAATCTAATTTTAAATTACCTCACACAATCCTAAAGCTTGTTTTATAATTATAATATTACTTTTCAATACAACGTTTATTGCTATTTAATGAAAACTAATCATTGAATTTGAGCATGGGCGTAAATGAGGCGATCGAATATTCTGTAGTATAGGTCTTACATCGCCAATGGGTAATTGATTATTTTTGTTTCAGTTCACTTTATCTAAAAAATACAATTTCAACTTA
This sequence comes from Belonocnema kinseyi, assembly GCF_010883055.1. Classification (NCBI taxonomy): domain Eukaryota; kingdom Metazoa; phylum Arthropoda; class Insecta; order Hymenoptera; family Cynipidae; genus Belonocnema; species Belonocnema kinseyi. The sequence continues at coordinate 53,821,524 of NC_046659.1, forward strand.
TCAACATGTGAAGACAACTTTATCTCCCTATCTCATCACAAATAATTTCTGGGAAGATGATCACTCAGTTATGGCAGAGAAAGTCTGATGAACCAATGAGTGAATGGATTATTGATTGATTTAACTGGTGTGAGCGAATCCTCTTCATATATAGATATAGGGTACAACAGTATTGTAATTCATCTTTAGTTGATAATGTGCAACATATCT
>NC_046659.1:53821833-53830338 GCF_010883055.1 Belonocnema kinseyi
ACACAATTTAACCCATGTTTCAATTTTACACAATTATCGAAAAAGTCCATAAAAAAGAATAAATACAAGAATTGATTCCATAAAGAGCAGGTATAAAAATATAATAATTGATCAAAATTTCTGCATAAGATCCGATTTAAGAAATTGCCAGATTCTAAGAAATTATTAAATGAAGCAGAACCTGTACGCCCAATTCTAATTTAGGTGTGCTCGTTATGCTTAATTGTGCCAACGATTGAATAAGTAAAGTAGCGAGTTGCAAAAGGTTGGCTATTTTCTTGACATGATATTATATTTACGTGCAAGGCAATAAAAATAATATAAGGAACGCTCACAAGCTTTGGCGGGACAAATTTTATTATAATTATTATTGTGCATGACGAAGGGAGGCGGTTCGGAACAAAGGCAAAGAAAATGACTCGACCCTTTTCCGACCTTTTCACCACGATTGCACGTACAATTTGTTAACCAAGTGGGCGACCAAATATTTTTAGGCCATTCGAATATGTGCATATGTGGCAATCGATGACATCATCATCTTTACTCGTTATGCTCGTATATGCTCATCGCACACACATACATGGGGCATATTCTGCTCTTGCCCATTCCTGACATCATCGATACGAAGTTTAGGGTCCCCTGTTTTACGAGGACTTAGTTGCTCACTTCGTAAATAAGAAAGAATTAAAATTGAAATATATGAAGCATCGCAAAGAGCTCATTGTCGATTTTAATAAGCAGATCCTTTAGTTTTCCTATGAGATGACAAGTTCAAGGCTTAACCCATGAAACCCGTGTGAAGCTTTGTTTTTACATTAGTGATTAGACCATAAACCATACTCTGAATGACAAATTTTGAATGGCTATAAAAACGGTTTAAAATTATCCACATTCTTAGGATTTTATTTTGAAATTAATATTTTAAAGTGATCCTAATTAAAAAATTGTACATTTTAGAGACTTTTAAGTAAATTAGAACAAAAACTTTTATCACACTATAACTACTTTTATTACAATTTAATTTTTTTATACAATTTAAATTAAGCCTATTTTTGTTTAAAGCTAGGTTCAAGCCTATTTGTTGCTTTGAAAGTAGACACTAAGGCAATTTTTCATCTTAAATCAGGATCCCCTTTCTTCAAGCAGAACTAAAATACGCCAATGCTGTACCTTATTAAGTTATCACAACTATTTTGCTTGATGGTGATACTGTCTGCATTGTAATTTCAAACAAACACGAACAAGCAAAATAGTTATGCAAATCAATAAAGTAGCAGCGGCATCTTTTACAAACTCAAGTAGTTAGGCTTACTACTTGGTTTTTTAAGTGTGTGAAACTATCATATACTTTTAAAATTTTTCAGCGTAAAATATTCATATGGACTTTCAATTGTAAAAAGATTGGTCTATTTCTATTCTGTTTATCCAAGAGGACACATTCTGAACGCTTCTAATTCTAAACATAAAGATCTTAAAATGTCCCCTATTGCAAAATTTTTAAGCTCTAATTTGACGTTGTTATGCTTTATAAACTTTTGTTTAGAATAAAATAAATTAAAGATTTTGAACGCTATATCTTAGCATTCTAACGTTCAAATATTTTTTTATTTTTAAACATTTGGAAAAGCCCTGGAGTTGTTTAATTTGGAATACTTAAAATCTTAAACTGTTTAATTCTAAATGCCTTAAATGGGAAAAATTCATTTTTTGCTTGTATCCTTCTCAACTAGAGGAAAACAATAAGGACTGAATGATGGGAGAAAATGACTGTTTAAACTTTAAAACAAAAGGTCTGTAATAGCATTTTGTTATGAGAAGCAATAATAAAAACGAGTTTTATAATCAGCGTTTGTACCACTTAACTTGCCATTTTCGAATAAAAAAGTTGAAGCATGGGTGTAAATTTTTTGTTCAGGCAGATTGTAAGTTTTGAAGGATTTAAATTGTTTTACTTTACTATTCTTTACTAGTTTTTATACTGGTTCCTTCGATTCATCAAACCCTGGGCTGCCTAATGATTAATTTCATTATTCGGAATGAGGTGAATAATTTGTTGACAAGTGAAGCTATAGAGTATCAGAGTAATTTTTTTGCTAAATTTTCTAGCTTTAATTTTGTAGGTAATACTTTCCCAACTTGTTCATCATTTTGAATTATTATGATTTGAAAATTTCGTCTCTCTACCTTGTAATAGTTTCCCATACCTAAAAGATTTTTCAAAACTGAAAATAAAATGGAAAGTGATTTGACCTACAAATAAGAACTCTTTCTCAAGTTGAACTATATCTCTTTGAGCAGATGCTATTTTAGTTTGCGGAAGATTAATTGCCCCAATGTCAAGAATAGCAGCAAATATTCCAAGAGTTAGCATATTCTCAAAAAAAGTTCCTTCCATCAATGAATAACGCACATTGTGTAACGTGCATAATTTATATTCATATATGCAACCACACTCGATATCCGCGATCACGTATTTAATTCCCCTTTGAATTAAAACCCAAAAACAATTTTATATTTCCACACCTTTGAGAATATTTTTACATATTTTATATCCTTTCCTGTAGTTTTCCTTATTTCAATTTTCTATATTAGAAGCAATGTATTTTTTAAGGGCTTTCATATTTGAAGGATTCAAATTAAGATAGCCGTTGAGCTTGATGTATTTATTAGGATAGGGGCCGAACTTTCTTTTGATACAATTTATATATATATATATATTATAAATAATCGAGGTCAATTTTGTGGCATATAATTTGATTCGAATTTTTCAATTATTTAAAAACTGTAAATTCTGTGAATCGTTAAGTACTAAAATCGAAATGCCCATGAGTTGCAGAATTTGAAATTTAGACACTTCTTATAAAATTATGTTAAAAGTAAAAGTATTAAATCTAAAGATAAAAATCTGTTTCTCTTATCATGCTTCTGAAAGCCCTATATTTAGAGAGTATTCCTCCTTTTAAAAGCTCAGTATCCCATAAGATCTGATTGAATATTAGTAGAGCACACACAATATTTTAAAAAGTTTTTTCGACATTTGAAGGTCAATTATGAATTCACCTTGATATTTTTAGGTGGAATCAGAGAACTACTGCGAAAGAGAGGAACGTCTGGGTTACTTTGTATCACCTTAGCTAACAGGCCACGCGTACACTGCGAGTCGACTTCAGGATGCGATTCAGGCGGAAGTGAAGCCAAGCGTTTAGTAATAACGATGGACAATATCATGGACCTAGATATACCAGGGTGGTTCGAACGGAAACAGTAAATTTCATTAGTAAAGTTCTATTGCAACGGGGTGCTCGAATGGAAATATCTACAATGCTCCCCAACAAAATGGGGAGACACATGCCACACATCAGCTCCGTCGATGATGTCATCTTAACCACCATCTGTGGTCTACGGTCGTCGACATGCCGATTTTTTTTAATAGTGGATTCTAATGGTGATGACAATGTTCGAAACTGCGAACTAAAAACAATTCCATCTTTTAATATGGATGCACAAAATTTAATTGGAAGAAAGGAAGTGGTTAAAATGGTTGAATAAAAATAGCTGAATTTACATTTATATAGCTACATCAGGTAAGAATAACGAGGGTAGTAAATGAGTTGACATGAAACCTGCAAGCAAGAAAACAGAGCAACTCATAGATTAGTTCTCGCAATCGTTATACTGTACATGACAGTACCGAATCTAAAGTTTAGAAACAAAACGAAGTTTCATTTGGAACCACAAAAAGTGGTAACAAATTTACTGAAACAAAATTGAACCATAACTATTTCACTTCAAGCGATATCGAACATAAAAAGCTATTGTTTTTCAGTTTTAACATTGACCATGACAGCGAACATAGTTGAACTTCAAAATAAATTTGTAAGAGAAAATGAGCTGAAACAAGATTAAAAACCTAATTACATAACGCAGTTGTGTTGAAATTCCGTAAAATTTTGTAACAGTCACGGAACAGTTCTAGGATATAGCTCGAGACAAAGCTCGTTAATTCAGATCTATACAGACCTCTTCTAGGTCTTGGAAGAATGTAATTATGAACTTTATTTGTATCTCAACTTATTTTGTACTATAAAATTATATAACCAATTTAACTTTCTAAGCTTTGAAGTTTGAAAACGTTCAGCTTTTACATAATTCTCTAATAACTCCTGAATACATCGAACTATCAAAGTGCTAAATTTCACGTAAGAACACTTTAATCTTGAATATATAAATGTTGATGTTATTTAAGTCTTCAATAGAGTCTTTTACTTTTTCCTTAAACTCATTTATATTTGAAGGACAGTCACCAGGTTCTGGATTTCGCGACATAGTTTAAATGAATTTTCTAACAATTTTCAAGTAGAGCAACAAGTGTCAGATTAGCTTTATTTATCTAGCGCTTTCGCCTTTCGCATACTCTGCATCGTGGATCTTGAATCTTGGCCAAGAAAATTACGACCTGATGCATATCCACGAGTAAGATTCCTGTTCCCTGACATCATTTTTTTCTGTTTATTACTCAATACTTTACCACTTGTTGTCTACCGACCATCACACCACTATAAAAAAGTACACTTCAAATATCTTTTTTTTTTTTATTTAATACATTTCAATTTATGGCCAATGGGCAAGTTACCAGCATTTCTTAATGAAATGAAGAGTAGATTAACAAGTTTTTAATTAAAAAGCCTCAGAGTATTTCAATTAAAAATATTGTACAAGAAGAAGTTACGATTATATTAATATTGAAAAATATTTAAAGGAATTATATGTACACTCTGCACAGAGAGCCACAGTATATCTTCAGATAAGGAAAATGTTTTCACAGAAATATTTTTTCCATCTGAACCGAAATACTCGGATTCTCGTATCAAGGAATTGGCTTATGCAGCGAGTGTAATTAGGATGAGAGATGTGCCATTGAATGCAGAATGGAGAAGCGCAAAAGAAGAGGAGAAAATCATTAGTATGGGGACAACGAGACTTGGACAGCGACTGGCATGCCATCGCTATGCCGTTCGACAATCTTGGTTTTACCATACGTGCATCTCACCCAACATCTCAAAAGTGCCAGTCCGAACATCGCCAGATATGTGAGGCTCGAGAATATTTTCCAATGGCTCAAGAATTCTAGAAGAAGCCAAGAATGACCCCAGAAGACATATTGAAATAAAAAAAGACAGAAATACACGTGTTCAAAACTAAAGGAATCGCTGAGACAAATTTGTGGGATGACAGGATGACTTAATTGTAATCTAAATCCAGGGGCGTGTCTCAAAGATTTCTTTTTATAGTAAATTAAATATTCTATAACGAGCTTAGACCTGTCGAATATCAATAACCAACTTTTTTTATATTTAGTTAAAAAGTATATATTTGCTCGGTAATTACTAATTAAGTTTCAAATGAATTATGCCATGAAAATAGCTTTCCCATAAAAAGAATATAACTTGATTTTTTTAGGTAAATAAATCAACAAGAGTTATTTTTTAAAAAACGTAGCGGGCTCGACATAAAGATCGACAAGGGGGTAAATTAAATATTCTATAACGAGCTTAGACCTGTCGAATTACAATAACCACCTTTTTTATATTTAGTTAAAAAGTATATATTTTCTCGGTAATTAATAATTAAGTTTCAAACGAATTATGCCATGAAAATAGCTTTCCCATAAAAAGAATATAAATTTATTTTTTTCGGTAAATAAATCAACAAGAGTTATTTAAAAAAAAAAACGTAGCGGGCTCGACATAAAGATCGACAAGGGGGACAATATAGTTTTTCCAGCTAAAAGAGAACATAATTTAGTCCTATGTAAACAGTATGTTCTGAAAGCGGGAACATTTCGCGGAGTATCCATCCTAAATTTCTCTTTTGTATTTGCACGAAATCCTTTTAAAGGGACAAACTTGGGTTAGTCTTTGGCCAACAAAATTATTATTTGCAATGTTTTCAAAGCCTTTTTGTACCAAAAAACAGTTTCTTTTTTAGGAACATGAAGAGAAAAATGGTTTTTAAATATCGGTATAATGCAAAAGAAAATTACATGAACATGAAAAACGCTCATTATTATTTATTAAATATAAAATTATTTAATATTCATCAATCAGTAAAGAAAAATAAATTCATTGAATAAATTAAAGATGCGCTCATGAAAAAATTGAGTTCATGTAATTAAGGGAAAGAACCACCTTACTTTTTCAGCTATTTGAAATATGCATGCTATAAGATTTTTTCGCAACGGTTAACCCTTTTAACTTTTTAAAAATAAATTATAATTTTAACAAAATTCCAAAAGTCACATTCTTTATTTTAAAAAATTTCCATTCATAAATTTTTTGTTGTCATGAAAAAATTGGACTCTGGAAAATTCTACTATTAATTTTTGAGTTTCAAATCGGGCAGATATTTCATATGCTCAACTCACATAAAATAATTTTTCACTCAAATACGCTGTTTTTCAAACGGAATAAGATGACACCTATGTTACCGATTTGTAGAAAAATTCTTGTTCACAAAATTATGAGTATTTGAATTTAAAAAATTAAAAACGCAGATTATAAATAAATGGTCATAAATTTTTGTGCAAAACGTGATATTCAATCTAAATTAGATATTTATCTTATTCTCTCTGATCCTGATAGAAATCTTTCGTCCTCTTTCAAAATCCATTGTAAATTTTAAGGAAGATAAAAATTGACAAAATAGCGGTCGTTTTTCTGAAAAGATTGTTAATTAAATAATGTATTTTCTTTTTTCTTAATGCTTATATAACTTTATCAAAACAATTGATTTTTGGTAAATATTTTTTATTATTCCTAATTATAATTTGCAAGGAAATTATATCATTGTATATATATATATATATATATATATATATAAGTAATTATGTTTTGGTTTTCATGACTTAATTATATTTATTCAATTTCAATAAATAAAGTATGTTCGATTGCATATAAATAAGAAATTATCAAGTTGACATTTCTCTTCACTTCAGAATGCCAAGTAAGTCCAATTAGACGCATTTTCAACCCTTTTTGCAAAATTTCTCTAATGTTTCATTCATAATCCATGGATCGAGAAATGCATTTCGACGAAAAAAAAGTTCTTCATTGGAGAAATCTGTGCGACTATGTCAGAATATCGAATGCAACGCGTGAAAGAATGTGTCGGGCAGACGTCGGCATTTCTGGTTCAAATCCAAATCCATTGTTTTCTCTTCGATTTTCTCAAAACAAGTGAAACTGCAACATTGCCTCTATTATTAATTTCCCAAGAGAAAAACGCCCATTATTATATAACAGATGCTCACGATTCATATCTCCGAAACTATAATTTAAAAACAATTATCGCAGACATGTGTTTACGTACTTCGTTAAAAAAAAGGTTAGAAATCGACAACGACAATCGCACTTAAGTTGTAAAATTATAGACGTTTTAACACCAATATGAGATTTTCTCGGAATATGTGAAAGTCAGGAATGCTCGTTCATAATCAGTAATAACCAATAAGCTCATACAAATCACCAATAACGATGCAAAATGAGAATAATGAAATTCACAAGGATTTACTGAAGAAAATAATTAATTAAATTATTATTCGATTCTTACCAGATTGATCTGCAGTTTAATTTAAATAAAATCCACTCTTTTATTAAAAACTTTTGACAAAAATTTTTTTATATTCGATAACCTTGGGACGGACTAAAAAATTAAAGTACTTTCCATTCCCCATTTTAGGTTTTATGTACTTTTTTAAGAATTTATTGTACCCCATAGCTACGACTTTATGATCCGTAACTGATCTATCAATTAATAAATAAAAACACTCAATAAAAATTGGGTTTTATTCAATCGTAAAATTTAATGGGAGATTCTATGAAACCTAATATATACATACTTTATCGAATTATCTACTATTACTTGTTGGTAATTAAATTGAAACCCGTTTCATTCAATAAAGTGAATATAAACTGAATTCCACATGAAACTGAAAGTTTCATTTAAATTCAGGCAAACGGCAATGGGCGTTTAAATGAAATTCTAAACCTTTGGACCTTGATTCGCTAAACCTAGCATATTATGCTCTGTGGCTCATTCAACAGTACGCAACATCCTTCCAGAAATCTTTAATTGAAACAGCGCTTGAGTCAGGCTGGATACATTTTTGGTTTATAACCAGGCCTGAGATTTCATGAGACCACGGAGACCCGGCCTTCCTATTTATTTTTGAATTCGGATTTGTGGCTTTTTCCATGCTCTAATTTCGATGCATTAAATTATTCACAAAAAGCAGATTTAGTTTTGATCTTAAATTAATTTTTTTAAAAGAGACATTAAATTGAAGATTCGTTTCAATCTGCAGGGTTTGCTTATGAATATTTTTGGGGATTTCTAAAGAACATTGGACCTATCGATGGCCTGGATTGATTATCGGAAAGCTTTCGATTCTACATCCCATAGACTTATCATCTGTCTTTTGGAAATTTTAAAGGTTCATCCGCAAAT
>NC_046659.1:53830438-53831938 GCF_010883055.1 Belonocnema kinseyi
TTTGAAAACTTTGAATATTGAAGGCTTGGTTTTAAAGTTTTGAATTTTAGACGCTTTTCACTTTCAAAACATTGTATTTATAACATGAGTCTAAAACTCTAAACTTTAAATATAATCTTTTCAAACCTGAAATTAGAATTCGTTAAAATTAGAAACATTCTAATAAAAACGTAAATGTTTCCTCATAAAAATGAAATATTTCGTCATAAATAACAAAACTTATTTCCCTAAAGAAATTGCTTCTAAAAATAGGAGAAACAATTCATCATGGTAAAACATTCATTTTCCCAATTTAGTGACAAATTACTAAGCACAGTTGGGCTCAAGTTGACAAATTATTGCAAAGTAAATGAAGACCTCAAAATCACGACTCAGAATCTCTGGAAGAATTCGACGACATTTATCGAAAAAAATATGATAAAACATAAAAGACTTGAAACGGCTCTAATTTCGAATTCATCGATAATTTTGATAGCTGATAATCCACATCCGTTAATAAAACACCCACCAGACACTGGTAGTCACTGTATTTATCTCAATCGTTTGGGATATTTTTAGTTGCCATCAACCAAATGTTAGGTCGTTAAAACAGCGACGGTTGTACGTAAATTTATAAACACACATACAAGCGATCGTTAACAAATAGGAAGGTAGACATGATTTTTATAAATAGGAATTACCTAATTGCGAGGGGACATATGCAGATTTAATTTTAGTTTGCACCTCGAGACATCTGATGTCATTATCGGATTAAGGATCTGCCCTACAATTTATGAGGTTCTTTCTATGATATACGAGCCAAATTTCAGGAAATGTATATGAAAACCTCTCGCTGACTGGCCGGTTTGTCGTTAGGGCTAAATTCACAAATTGACTTCGGTGTGCAATGATATAATATAGGAGATAGAGAAATAAACTGCCGTGCAAATGTTATGTGAATGTATAAAGTGTAAAGTGTTGTAGTACATAGAACCGTGATTCTTATTTTTGGAAGGTTTCTTCACATTTATACTGTGCTGTGTTGGAAACATTTTTAACCATCTTGAAACCATTGTCGAAATTTCCTTTCAATATTTCTGATAAGTTACCTTGTATGGTATATTATTATATTGTACCTGTATGGTTTATTTTAGTAGTCATCAGGAATTAAATATGTTATAAACAGGCCTAAGATTGTCAAAAAACAAGTGGGGCCCTGAGGTAATAACAGGTGGTGGGACTTCAAAAGATCCTGCATTGCTCATAATTATCATTACTATAAAATTATTAATAGTAATTTGTAGTTTTGCATACTGCCCGTAAGAAAAAATATTAGAGGAAAATAAGTATATGCCAATAATGATGCTCCTTTAATGAAATAGTAGTTAGAAATCTATAGAATTCATAAATGTTTTTTATCTCCTCAAGTTCTCTAGAAAGTGGTATGCCTAGAATAGCTAGGATTTACTTCGAATTTCAATTATTTTATTTTTGAAAGCTCTCCATAAATCCCATAAAATA
>NC_046659.1:53832038-53837756 GCF_010883055.1 Belonocnema kinseyi
TTTGAAAAAGTTTCAATGGTTTTGGGGGGACTTTAAACAAGATGATTTTAACGACTGTCGGATATGACGTAGTTGTAAATCGACCCTTACATTCTCTTGTGTTTTCTGTAACAGTTTCGTGGTAATCCTGAAAGAGGCCGGTCGTATATACTCGGGGAAAAAGCCAAATAGAAAATTTTGTATAAATACACTTTCTTAAAATTGTGCTTCGATATGCAGTTACTATGAAATCTGGAAACGTACTTAAAGATAAGTAATTCATAGCAATTCATTAAAATTTAACGATAAAAAAAGAAAAAAGAAATTTTCAACCTACAAACTAAAAATAACGCTGCGATTGAACGCTGGTCGGGGACTCGCTGGACAAAATTTATGTCAACACCCCAGTCGGGGGCTGACTGAGCTCTGATCAGACAAATCTTATGATCGTATGTTCAGACGGTAGCAGGCCGGGCGCTGATTGGCAATAATAAAATAGCTGAACTTTGTTTATAACTTAATTATTTTCTCTGATTTCATTAAAAAATGGATGGTTATACCCGCATGGATGTTCCACGCGTGAAAATATATTGGGTGAATATCTTTTTCGCACCACAAATTTTAAGGTTATCATTGAGAAATTGTCAATGTTCACGATTGAATTTCTGAGTCCCGCGGTGAAAATTTTAAATGTTCATAAAAAATTACATTTCCTGTCATTGTAAAAAGTTGTAAAATAGTCTAAAACGGGAGAAAACAAAATATCACATGAAGAAAAATTGTAATCGATTTAAATTATTTATTTAAAAAGTATTTTACTGATATTCCTGTTAAAATTTCGTGTATTTTATATTTACATAATGCCGCTCAATAATAAATAATTAGATAAAGAGTACTTAAAAGTTAGTACTTTAACTTTTCTGAAATGTTGCTTAGGATGATGGCTTTTTCAACGAGTTTCAACTTGTCGGTTTAGCGCAGTGGTTAGCACTCCCGACTGCTAGGCGTTAGATTTAGGTATAGATATATGTAAGTTCGATACCCCGTAGCGTTAGAAATTTTATTTGTAATATAATGTTTAAAAATGTATAATATGTATATTTACTCTAAACAGGACTATTAATATTTTATGTCAAAATACTCGCAATCATTTCATATTTATTTTTTAAATATTTTTTGTCTCTCAAAGACTACGTGAAAATAGTTATTGTTGCCTGTGTGCTGGGCGTGTGGAATTTTATATATTAATATGCTCCAATTCTACAGTAAAAAAGAATCAAACTGATCCCTTAACTCAGTGATAGATGCTCTTCATATAATTGAAACACGAATTATTTAAATCTAGTAAAGCAGCAATTAATCATGTCCGGGCCACGGTCGAAATCCATGGCCGGACGCTGGCCAGCGCAACGTGACGATGCTGGTCGGATTCCAACCAGAAACCCCGGCCAGCTCTCGACTTAAAGCCGGGCTCTCCAGCCGTAGACTGGCTAGCCCCCGACTTAAATTTCCACCCGGGACCTTAATATAGAAAAATAAATTATTAAAATTTCATTAGTTATGATTCAAACATTTAAAAGTTAAAAGAATTGGAACTAGAAATACTGATTCAAAGTTTAAACCAAAAATTAATATTTAAACCAATTGAGATGAGAATATTTGTTTAATTTTGTAAGATAATTTTGAAGAAATCATTTAAACTTCCATTTTTTCTTCAATTTCATTACTAACTCCAGAAATAGTTAGTAGTTGTAAGCAATATTATTGAGTTTCTTTTAATTATGAATTTATTGGTACTAAGTAGATACAGTATTTACCAATCTAAAATGGTCTCAAAGAGTTCAAAGTAACTTCAAACCATTTTGTGCAGAAAAAAAATCTTTTTAAAATTTGACCAGTATATACTTTTTAAATTAGGACTTAAAAGAAGGATTGATAATTAATAAAAATTATGAATGTATTTTATTTCTCAGATTACGACAAATTATTAGTATATTGTGCATCGAGTGGGAAAGTAGGCCACTCACACTATTTTCTTGCTTTCGGTCGAAGATTTAATCATTATTAAATTAATTAGTAAAATTGTCACTAATTTAGATTTCGAGAGTCCCTTTTAAAATCTTCCTCGGCTATAATTTCGCTTAGTATAAGAAATGGAAACAATGTATCCTAAATATTATTGAACATCATAATTAATAGACGGTTTATGTTTGAAGTCATGACGCTGCATTTGCAAAATAAAAATGCAGGAAGCGAGGTTCGCCAAGCGGTCTTGTGGGGTCTTTGACATAGCATTGGGAGATGGGTATATGATGTCATTCTTTATGTCAGACTCTCACGTAGGCAACCTGGCCTATATTCAAATTCGGACGGTCAGTAACGTATTTAAGCTTCTAGCGGTTCTGCTAGGAATAAACGTGAGTCCATCGGCATCCGGCGGCGACACTATTGACTATAGTCTACTACTCTACTGCATTTTCAATAGCCCGTTGAAAATCGTCGGCACTAAATCCAGTAAATCGAAATGTATCGCTGGACACCATCACCGTCTCAAGCGGATTTAGGATCTCAACATCTGAAGATCGAAATAGGATTTTGCTGATCTGATCTAGTTTGGAAACTCGCTATTCTGCGAAGAGAGTATTTTCAGATTGTTGCAAAGTCGCTAATCTCAAATATTTTTAAACAATAGGCAGTTATTGTCAACATTTATTTTACCAACAATGTATATAGCCAACTACAGCGGTTTTTAAGGAAAAGACATCCAATTTCAGAAAAAGGGATTATATGCTTTAAAATCTTTCAACAAAAACAAAATTCCACATTTATATTCTTTAAAGTTGCAAACCATTTAACTGGAATACAACTTTTTAAATCTTTTGAACTTCCAACTCCAAATCAATTAACGATTTTAGCTCAAAATGCACTGAAATTTAAGATTAATGATCATTAAAATTGACATAATAGTCGTATGATATCTACAATGTTACGCATATCAGTTATAAATACCACTCAAGTATAAAACAGATTCATTCAAGAGAATCAGGAGAAGCTCGGAAATTGCATAATATCGATAGTTTCTTTATTTATATCCACTATCATTACCCTCACTGTTTCGCGCATAGTCAGCAATCAAAGTCTCTTGAAAGAAAATTGTATCCGTTCTCATCTGATTTCCATATTTTGAAATCAATTTTTTCATCTAACCATTAATTAATATAATACATATTTTTTATCTTTAAACGGTTTTGGTTGCTGGTGGCAGCAAGCGGATTGCCATTGGAAATTAATTACAGGCTATAAATCGTTGTAAATAGGCTTAATTTAGGCAAACATAAACCTGAACTCTATTCAATAACTTTTTTTATTTATACGCTTGTCACGCGAGTGATAATCGTGCTACTACTCTATATACTATATAGCACAAGGTAAAAGGTATTCATCGTAAAAGATTATACATGCAAGCGCAGCGTACACAGGGGTTAAGCATTGCATATATCTAAACGCGCGAACTTGAAAGACTGAAAGGAGACGGTAACGCAAGGAAAAGCTGCCATGACAGTGACAGTAATTTTAGACACTACTAATGGAATCATTTGGAACAGTTTATGGTTTTCGGAGTGAAATTTTGTATGGGTTTACTGTTCTCTGTTGCCCAGAACCAAGAACACATTTTATAACTTGAAGTTGTATTACTTCAATTTACGAGCTTCGAGAGTGAAAAACGAGGTTAACAAATTGTTAATGATAGATGTATTTAAACGAGGAGTTAACCACTTATGGATTAAGGTATACACTGGCTTCCGAATTCTGTTCAATTCACCGTGAATTATTTTTTATTCACAGAGAAAAAACAGAAAATAAACTTTACATAGATTTCTGATGAAAGATTCGCTGCAACAAAAATTAACTTTACAGGATAAACTTTAACGAAATATCGGTTAAACTTTCTTTTGGTTTTCCATGACAACACACGTGCTTTGAAAAACGCAAAGTTGTCTGAATAAAACTTTATCCCTTTAAAACATTTCCTGCGACAAATTGTATCATTACTTTATTCTGTGTTCTATTTTAAACTCGACTTACATACAAATTTCTAGTGATTAACACCTCGATCAAAAGTTTAGGTCAGATATAAGAATGTTTGCAGTCATGTTGAACCTTAAAATCGCATTTAAAGGACAAAAAATTTGTAAATTTTCATAAATGATAATACGTTAAAACTTTAATCTTTTGAATATTACAAGTGATTAAAATGTCAATCTATGACAAGTATAAGCAGAAAATGAAATGGTGTTTAAAAGGGCATGCCTCCAGCGAGTCTAGTTTTCCCTAAAAATTGACAGGGCTGAAAATGGGGTTGGAGTATTCCCGAAATTTAGGGACGAGTAACCAATCTTATGAAAAATATTAACTAATCGTCCTGAACCTCGGGATGATGAGACACCTCGTAAAAAATTCAAAAGTTCGGGCTCTTCAAAAAGCCTCGAAATTTCGATCCTTTAAATTGTCCTGAAATTAGAACCTTTAAACTGAAAATGTTTGAACTTCATGTACAATCTTTAAAAAATAAAAACTGGAGCAGTTCCATTACATAAAAATTAAGAAAGTTAGTCGTATTTTAAATTTTGGACTCGAAAGCGAGCTTGAAAATCTTTTACAGTGCGAAGCAACAACCGTATAAAGTCTTAGAAATTCTAACAATAAAAAATATCTTCTTTTCTATTCCTTAAGAATTTGAAAAGGGCAGACTTCTTTTCATTCAGAATGCCATTGTTCAGATGGTTTAAGCTTGAAACACATAGCAATGCTAAAACCTCAGCTAAGACCTTTTTTAATCTTCCAGGTGGAAAAATTATCTACAATATATGGACAGTTTATGTAAAAAGGAGACATTTTTAACACATTACCACATATTTTTTTCAATGAATTATACATAATTTTCAGTTTATACATAAACTATAAATATATTATAGAAAAATTTTTCTACATGGAATTCTTAACTTCAAAGATAAAAACTGAGTTACTCATATACAACTTTTCAATTCTATAGAATTCTAAAAGATGAATCCTTAAATGTCAGAACTATCAAATCAAATCTTAAAAATCGGGAAATGTACCGGTAACTGTTTCATTTTATCGTTCAATCAATTGAACCAAATTATTATTCAATGTATTCTAAAAGTTTATATGACAAAGAGCAACTTCATTTGTATTGAACAATTAATAATAAATTTAATTACTGTTAAATTTGTTCTCCAACTTTTAAAAAGTGAGGTCAGTCTTCGCTATTGAAAGAAAATAGGCTGCTCACAAATTATCTTATTCCGCGTGAGTGCATTACAAACAACGGTGGCGAAGGTAGAAGGCACGTACATACCTACCTACCAGCATTGAACCGTGCAGGTATGCGTAAATCGGAAATTCAATAGGGATTGGATAATTCTCAGAAAAAAAAAATAAGACAGCCCAATAATTCTTAAATCTTAAGTCGTAACTTTCGAGGAAGGTAAAGGGCCAAAAATTATTTTCTAATGCGGGTTGACCCCCGTAGCTAAATTGCCCATTCTCCACCCTCTTTAATAAAGCTCAATTACTTAATTACTAGAATAATATATTAGTCACGTGTGACGTAATCTCTAACGTAATTTGTAGGCGTTATGAGTGTGATTAGTATATATGAATGAGTGCAAATTCTGTCAAGAAATGCCTTATACGGCGTATAAGGACAATGCATTA
>NC_046659.1:53837856-53853150 GCF_010883055.1 Belonocnema kinseyi
ACTAACAATTGCCTTTAAAGTGAATGTAACTTTACAGTCGATAAAATGAAAGAATTGTAAAGAGTAATAATTTTACCTTTTGGAATATAATTCAAGAGGCACTAATTGAATTTCTCCGATACTAGTATATAAAATCAGATAACTAATTTTTTCTTTCTAAATTTTACCAAAATGTGAAAAGTCGTAACTCATGATCTTTTTCTAAACTATAGATACTAGGCTCGCGTTCACGCCTGATAACAATAGAAGTTTTGAAAAAATTGAAGTGAAGGTGGTCCAGTCTCCAGTGGCTAACCAAATTGTAAATGCTGGTCAGCAGCCATCAATCGCTCATCCGAAGAGCCATCTGCTCGGACCTTACAATCAGTTCTGATTCTACCTGAAACTGTTCACCTGGCCCTGGCGTCCTTTCCTCGCACCAAGTCCAAACCACTACCACTTTTCGTTTATCTTATTTTTCGGCCCATTCACCTTTTTAAAAGGTATGTGGCGCTACTTGCTCAGCTACCAGGTATACCAGGCCCTCTTTGTCAGCTGAAGATTCTGAAATGAACACTCTGCCACTTTTTATTTCGCAAGAATCCTGTTCACGAACTAAAGGAAACGTAAACATGAAAATGATTTCAGATGACGACGAGATTTGTCATTAATATTTATTATGGATTTCTTCATCATGCTACTAACTGGACATTTTCGCTGTATTTGAAATTCCCGTATCTAATATTCTAATGATGAAAAAGGGTAAAATGGATGGAAAAAGACAATCTTTGGCAGCGCATTGACTCTTTTTGCCCGTAATTTTCCTTTCGCTACAACAATTATGATTCGCTCATCGTGAATGCTTCCGATCTCTGCTAATGTGTGTTAAGTATTGTGATATAGCTGCACTCACACGCCAGCTAACACTGTATAATCAACTTTTATATATGTCCGCTATGACACGTATCAACTATCAACAGGTATTACTTACTCTTTCACGCATATAAAAATAGGGTAAATTCTGTTAGGTAATTATTCGTCACACGCATACTTCATGTCGATTCTATCGATGCGTGACTTTCGAATACTAATTGACCGGAAAAATGGGAATTTCTGCCGGATATTTGCAAAAAAAAGTATTTTTCTTTTAAGGCTTGTAGCAATCCACCAACGCTTGAAACAATTTAGCACGCGGTATGCAAATAAAATGAAATTATTACACTTTAAATTTTACAAAATATAACACAATAATGCATTTTTAATAACGCAGCCCTCGACGCAGGCTCAAGATAATTTGTGTAAGATCAATTACAACCTCAGTGAGAATGATTTGTTTCCTAGACAAATTAGAAACACCATCATTAAAGGATGACTGATTGTCGAACGTTTCTCAATTCTACATATTAAAGTCTTTCCAAACATCACTTTACTCACGTCCAATGCATCTGTGTCGCATTTTAGTTCCCTTAAAAGAAAAAAAAGCTACTTAGGGTTCATGCCACTTTATTAAATATGTCGCAACTTACAAATAAGACAAGGTTAATGACCCAGACTGGAAATATAATTGGGCTCGCAAATAGAATTTGTACATGCTGTCAGTTAAAAAGTATACGCAACTTTTTTTACTCCACTTGTATGAATTCGCTTCTCCACATAACGATAAAATCTTATACTTTAATAGCGTGGGTAATTAGATTTTTGCATGATTCAAATTGAATATATTTTTCTGAATACCGCAAAATTTTTTCACAAATATTACTTCAAGTTGAGACAAGTTGAGAAGTCCCATAAATTAATGTTATCCGCTATAAAAATAAAGTTAGCATATGTTTTTAGTATAGAAACAAGGTATAGATTTTAGTTTTATGGAATTGAGAATTCAGATATTATTGGGAGGAATCGATAAATTCGACGGGCGATATCAGTGATGTTACTTTATCTCTACCAACGAGCAATATATAGTAGGTGGGAAGAAATGATACTGAAATGCAAACAACGATAGGCATGCATGCATTGTGTATGTTGAAAGACCAGATCCGGTTTTCAAATGTCGCCTGAAGCTCGTGAAGCAATGCTGCTCTTTCAGTACACAAGTACAACAATTACGCACAATTTGAACAAAGTTTATGCTCAATCAGAAAACAGTGGTAATTTACGGTGCGACTTAAATTCACTAATATTTTTAAGAAGAGTCAATTACATAAAGAGGAATGTATATGAACAGGTGGAAATTTACTACTGGCTCAATACTGGGAGGCCTCTATGGCCTATAATCATAGAACATGTTTTGCACTGGCAGACTACATTCGACAACAGCGTACTGGAACTTCAATTTGAAGCAGGGTGAATTTCTCAAAAATAAAGAAGGTTGCCTGTGGGTAAAATGGACCCCACACATGTTACGGTTACATAAATACTGCATCAGTGACGGGTCAAAGAAAACCTCGTGATATTGTCTTGGCCTCTAAAAGAAGCAGGACGATTGCATCGGCACGATCTCGAAGGACGCGAGCGCATAATATACATTGGAAAAAGCATAATTCAATGAAAGTCAGTTTCATCCTCGGTTTCATGCAAGATGTAACTGCCCGTGTGAAGGATTCTCCTTCTTATTCTTCCCTAGCTACCTAGCTGAGGATTATTGCTACGATTTCTTCAACGTCTTTGTACTTAATTTCACCATAGAATTATCATATTTTATTACACTTTCACCTTCAAAATCCGTCCTCGAAATTATATTATATAGACGGGAATTATCATATTGCCTCGGAAGGAAGCATAAAATAAAAATAAAAATGAAAAGAAAATAGAACATAAAAAGCGAAAGGTGTCAAAACTTGCTACTGCACTTTAAATTTATATGAAAAATAAACCAATGTTATTCGTGCAATTTTTGTATTTCTTCTTCATAAAGCAACTTTTTTTATAATTATTTAATCCAGATAAAGATATTAACATGACATTTATGATTAATAAACTGCAATAGCTTATATTTTATTGTATACATTTATCTAATAATGTATTCTTTTAACAAAATAATAAAATCTCAATAATAATGTGTTAATAATCACTATCAGTGCAAAATGAGAAAAATAAAGTAGAAATATTGAAATTTTATTATTTTTTAAAAAGTATGTATTTTAATTTAATTTATCTATGAAAATACAAGAATAATTATAAATAAATATCATGTAAATATATGTATCTAGATTAATTATTTATAAAAATTGCTTTAAGAAGATATAAAAAAAATTTCACAAAAGAAAAACATTCGTTTATATATAAAATAAATTTGAAATGCAATTTCGATAACACAGACATATATATATATATATATATATATATATATACCAGAACTTTGAGTCTGTGCATTCTGAGCACTGCATGGAAGAGTTTATGAAATGGTATCAACTGTATTTTCTATTTGGAGCAAAGTGTTTCATTTCTTGTAAGAGGAAACTTTTCCAAAGTGTAAAATCGATCATTTTAAAAGAATTTACGCAAAGGATTACAGCTGTGGCCAGATTAAAAGATTAAGTCTAAAATTAGAAGTGAGGTTTTTTGTGTAAAACCAAATATTCTAGATCTAAAGTCATGTATTTAATGTATATTGGAGGCAAGCCGAATCGTAATTTGTCTCATTATAATCAGCTTACAGTATCTTGAGAATAAGTATACGAATAAATGATGCCTTTGGTTTGATATTGAACATTAAAAGACACATTATTACAAGAAGGGCCATATATGTAGAAAATTCAACGTTTTTCTTTGGAGTCCGCTCAGAATATACTGCACCTTGTTAGTATCCACCTCGAAAGTAACCGAGTTCGAATGGTGCCCAGTAACGTCGCTCGAACAATTTTTCGGGCACCCGGACGATAAAAAATAGAGAATTTGAAACTGCTGCTCCTAAGATTCAAACTGTCATACTGAATTTTGAACTTGAACTCTATTTTGTTAGAAAAATTCGCCACTTGAAAAATTAAAAAATGGTTAGGGTGTAAAATGCACATTATAAGATGAAAGAATTTGATAGAAGTATTCATATTTGTATGCTGAAATCCTTGAACAATGATCTGAACTGAAAACAGTATTACAAATTTGAAAATTGAATATTTATCATTCTGAGGTTTTAGCCTGAGACTGAAAATTGTCTAAATTTAAAATTGATTACGCGTAGATTTATAATAATTGGAAAAGAAAAACCTTTGAATTTTGAACTATTTAAAATTGAAGCATACATGCCAACAGTCAGAAATTCAAACTGTTCAAAACGAAACAAAATTACAAATAAGGAAGAGTTTTCACATATTACGTTATCCTTTAGGCACGCTTTGAAAACACCTCCATACTCTAAAAGTCTAAAGTTTAGGGCATGAAGGTGTTTGCAAAGCGTGACTGACATATATAAGTATATAAAAAATGTTGTGACAAATGAACAGGGGAGGGCCCAAGATATTTGAAACATGCATAAGGTCACATGTGAACGCTCCCCAATTAAAAAAAAAACATTAATATTTGGAAATGTTCTAATTGAAAGATTCGACATGAAGCAATTCTAAATTGAAAATAAACTGGAACCGCGTTTATCTCCGTCGTACGAGAACGTAAACATTCACTTATGTCCTCCCGGAAGGGGATCCCACTAATGCTGCGCGAAGGGGAAATAGCTGCGCTCTCATTGGCTTGTTTGTCACATGGTACTGCGAGGTAGTGGAACACAGGAATTTAATTTCCCTGTCTTGCATCTGCTACAACTTTTAGTTTTCTATTTAGATTCGGCGGAAAATTCTTTTAAAAACTTCGGAATTAAGAAAATGGTGACGAATTTGCTGAAAATTGAAGAAAAAAAAACAATTTATTAAAAAACCCTAGAAGTTTTCTATTCTTAATTTGCACTTTAGTTTTAAAAATATGTATCGTGACACTATTTTTTAACGCATTATGTTTCAATTTTTTCCTAAACAATAAATCAAAACAATGAAAACAGTTTTTTTTAATAATAAAATTTACTGCTGTCATAAACAAATTTTTACTCCCCCCCCCCCCCGAAAAGCATATTTTCAAAGATAATATAAAATACATTTCTAACTCAAACCGTAAAAGGGGGTATCTTGAAACATGTGAGGTAAATTCAAATGCCCGAAGTTACCCCGTTTGACGTCATCATAAAATTGTATTAATTTTAAAAAATTATCATTTTAAACTCTATTGTTCACATTTGAGTAGAAAATGTGTTACATAAGCGAGATAGGAAAAAGCCAGAACTTTTTGATTCTAATCCACGTCATTAGTTTCAGAAATTAAAATACTTATAACTTGATCAAAACGAACTTCCGGCTAATTTGAATATATAACTAAAAGTTTCAACTGGTAAAGTAACCTGTAAAACTTTTTGTTTACCTGTTTCATATATATATATATATTTCACCTTTTTTAAGGAGAATAGATACTGTGATAATGCATGCATCAGGTATCTAGTTTTGAAGTGCCAATCATTGTATTATACAATTAAAAATAAGATTTCAAATCAATCCTTTTAACACAACGTGTGTTCCATTTTGAACAATTTTTTATGCAAAACCCCCATTTTCGGCAAAAATGTTTGTACTGAAACACTTAAAATGTAGAAAGTACACTTAAGAGTTGATAGAGATCTATAAAAAGAAGTTCAAAAAAAGCTAATACAGCGAAATTCTGAGACTAAGCCAGTTTTGGGGCTGTAGGAGGTGGGGAATTAACCAGATAGAGTGCCGTTTAGGGTGAAACCACTTTTGTTTGTCACGCATGTGTAACCACCGCATACTCCCCACAACCCCATTTACTCCTACTTGCGACACGTCAATTCTCGGAAGAACTATAACAAAGAGCCCTATCAGAGTTTCACTGTACTTTTCGAGAAAAATATCATAAAAAATCTACTTCCGCCATAACACTCGTAACAATATGTAAGTGCCACTAGAGTTAATTTTTTTACAATAATCTACAATTTTCAAAAACTGAAAAAATATTTTTTCAAATTAAATTTATGACAGACTAGTATTATAGTTTTCCCCGTAAAACTGAATAGACGCTAGATATCGTATTACTGGAAAAGGCGTCTTACGAAAAATTCCGTAACCGTGCACTACGTGTTTCAACATTTGGTTATAAAAAACATAGTGCAAATAATCAATCAAATGGTATATATTATATATTTAAATTGATGCATATGCAACAAATTAGATGGAGCAAAAAATTTTCTAAAACATGGATTTTATTAATTTTTCCCGTAGAATCGAATGGCGCTATTAATTTCTCCTTATCTCGCATATGCAAACAAATTTTTTTAATAAAAATGGTTTCAATGATTTAAAAAACACATTTTTCAACTCAGTGTACGGAGGAATTTTAGAGAATTTGGAAGCCAATAAAACGTAAGTTGAATAAAGTGGCACTCACATGGCTATGCCGCGCCGTGAAACCCTTCGATTGTGGTTCAATTCCCTTTCAGTAAGTTTGCCGCCGTCTTTGTTTCAAAATGGAACTTCACTTCTTTCAGGCCGTAAATCATTCATAATTAAATTGAGTAAAACTTAATTTTTTCCAAATAATAAAATTAAAAATAACAGACATGATGATTGTTGAGCGATGCAGTTTACCCTTTGACGCTCTCGAAGCTCAAACGTTTCCATAGACTTAGAAGTGACGACAAAGGTATTGTCATAAAGTTACATTGCTTGCATTGTAAGGTAAAGGGTTAAAAATAACAAGTATTTGCATATTCTTAATATTTCAATCTTGATAATCAATTTGATGTCTTTTCCCGAAATTTAATTCAAAATTGACATATTTTAGTAATAACTAATCTATATAGAAACGGAAAACCTATATCTAAAAACGAAACTAGACACAAACGAGGATACAAATCTCATTCAGCTGAATCTTTGCGCATTCAACAGAATGTAACAGTATGTAACACGGATATCAGCTCGCTTTACAGACGTACACTTTCAACCCATGGCAAAGTATGCACCCGTTATGCAAATGAACATATCTTACTGGTTTCACCCACTCTCACGTGTTCTCGAAGAGATTTTCTGACAAGCCACCTGTCAGGTATTAGACCGGGTTTTACGAAAAATACATAATTTAGTGAAAAGTTTACTTAAAAAAAATTTTTTTCTTTGAAGTAGATTTTTAACAGTAACAACAAGAATGGAATATTGGTACCAACCTTGTGCGAAAAGCAGAAGTGCGAGGAACGTGGTTAAAAACCCTGATGGACTCATTTTGCACGTGCTGAACTGAACAAGGTTCCGTTTTTAAAAAGCACTTATTAGCAATAAAAACAATTGCACGTCGAAGCACAGTTTTTTCACAGGATTTAAAATGTAGACGAGTAGGGGGACAGCATACAGTCACAATCTCAGTGAGAATTTATTGGTATAAAGAAATACTAAAGAGGGATCGCGAAAGGCTCCAGCGTGTAAAAGTCCTGCGGAGCACGAGTATCACGAGATAAAGAACGAATGAACGAACCAACGGCGATACCTCCACCGACAGAAGGTGGCACGAAATACAAACTGAGAGTCTAGCACCAGACCCGACCCGAGTAGACCAGACGGTATCCGAAGAATCGCGCCCCCGGCTTTTTACGGGGACATGCGCATACCGGATGCGCAATGTGACAAAGCGCACTCGCAATACTTGCTTGTCCGTAACATGCACTTCTGAGTTCGAAAAACTTTTTTACTTTTTGCTTTTTACTTTTATCTTTTAACTTCCAAACTTCCGTTTTTATTTTTCTCCAAGAGGAGTTTATTGTCTTCGCGAGTCATTAACTCTTGGCCGCGTGCGCAAAAGTTAGAATGATAACCTTTGCAAAGTTTGGAATGAAGCGACTCACAGTGGGGATAAAAAGCATCGTTTCTTGACAAAAATCTCCCGACAGTACAAATCTTAACGGATAATCATGAAAGTAGTTGCCAAAAGTTGACCACTGTAAGTCCCAGACATTTGCTACATTTTTAAATCTTACGAGACTATTTAAAAATATATACAAAAAATTAGTCAAAGTAGGCGCCGTGAGCCCAGAAAAAAACACGGTTTTGTAGCCTATTAACACGTTAATTAAATCTTAATAGAATCTTTAAAATATATATTTAATCTTGTAAACAAAATATTTCCAAAAAAGAAAAAAAGAAATGATTTTTTTCAATTTAAAAGGTTTAACTTACAAACTTTGTATAATTGAAAAAGTTAAAGTTTGAAATATATTTATTTTTGTTCATTTTCGAGTTGATATTATGTATACAAAATTGTAAACTACACAGTTGAAAACTGTGACTAAATGTTGCTCTAAAGTTGGGCGATAATCATTGTACCGAGAGCATGGAGTTTCTTGAAACATATATAAGGTTAAATATATATATATATATATATGTCACAAAAAATTTGTGTTTGATGGTCAAAAAAGTGTGCTTCACTTTTGAAGATTTTGCATGTGCATGTGCAATTAATAATTTTTCAGATATTTGAATACATGTTAATATGGTTCTATTTGAAAAAAATCTTTCAATGAAAAATAATGAATTTAAAAATATTGTTTTATATGATTCTTATCAATGTATTTACATTTTGCAAAGCTTTTGTGAAGACCATTTTTTTAAATTGTTATATCGTCCATAAGTTTCTCTCTCGAAAAACTCTTTTTTATCCACAAAAACTGTCATCATACAAAGGAAAAACTAAACAATGTTTGTTAAGTAAATTAAACTTTATTTTCAAAAAAATAAAGAAAATCAGTAACTTTACGTTTACAAATTTTTATATGTTTGTAAACAATTTGTATAATCCTAATTTGGTTTAGGCCGTATAGACTTATTCATAAATGTGTCACAAAAATAGATTTAATATCGTGAGGTGTAAAAATTATCAGTGAAATAAAAATAACTTTTACAAATTTTAATATTGCTGAGATTCAATTGTGTGCTTATTCATAGAAATATATACCACAAAAAATTAAGTGTGCTATTTTTTCGACGAACAACAAGATTTATCTCGCAGCTAAAGATTTTTTTAAAATGAAAACCCTACCCCAAAAATGTTTATTTTGATTATTGAAAAAAATATAAGATTTAAAAAAGTATACAAATTTGTAAATATTTGATCTGTTTAATTATTGGCAATATTTTCGAAACAGTACTGAGAACATTTTTGACAGTCAATGGTCGGAGTTTGTATATATAGCGTTTGCAAAAAAAATATTCAAAAATATTCTCTACGCCAATTAAAAATTTTTTTCCGATTAGAAATGGTAGATAAAAGAATTTGGACTAAAAAGTTGATTTGGAGGGTAGGGTCCGGTAGACTCTCGGTAGAGAGAGTGTAGAGGTAGACTGTCCCCAAGACTTGGTTTCGTTTGAAAGAAAAAGGGCGGAAGTAAAAAAAATTAACGAGCCTGGGATGGCTGCACCCTACCAGCTAGACTTTTCTTTCTTTATTTTGTAAAATTGCTTTAAAAAGTGAATAAAAATTGAAAAAAAATCCACCAAAAAACCAATCCCTACAATAATTTGTATTTAATCAGATAGTAATCTGTTTGAAAAAAGTATATTTCATTGGACGCGAGCAAGCCCTTTCAAATTATACTATATTTTATCTGAAAATACTTAAATTTTGATTTAAACATATTAAACATATTCTTGATTGAAAATTTTGATGATCTTTTAGAACCTTTAGATGTAAGATAATAGATCAAAGAATATTTCATCCCTTTTCGTATTATTGTGAAAAAATGACGTACACAAAGACCAATTTTTATATATATTTTTTTACACCATTAAGCCATTTCCCTTTCGGGGTAGGCGTGACTCACTCGGTAGGGGAAAGGAGTAGTGTGTGGAAGGGATAGAGATTTTTCAGATTGATCCAGAATTCTCATGCTATTTAAGTAAATAACACGTTCGTTCTGCAACACTGCTCCGACCCAGGTTGCTGATCAATCTCTCTAGCAATCACCCCAAGCGAAGAATCTTACGAAGTCGTTATGTAAGGTTCCCCACTTGGGTCCATTAGTGGCCAAGTATATTTGATTTCCCAAATATTTTTCTTGTGGTGTATACCAAAAACGGATGTCTGTACTTTTGATATTGACGACCTTTTTTCTAAAACCAAAACTGCTTTTCAGAAAAAATGGAAAAATGTATATCTTCTAGCTATCTATTAGGTTAACTGCGCGGGGAAAAATAAATGTACGAATACGGACGATAAAATATTTTCATGATTCAAGAAAATTTGTCTTGTCTCAAGAAATTGTACTTTAATGACAAAAATCAAAGTAGTACATTTTCTTGAGACAAAAAAATATCTTCTAAGATCAAGAAAATATGATATCATCCGTATTCGGAACGATATTTTCTTGAGCCAATATATTAATTATTTTTCCTGTAAAATACTGTTAACACATAAATAGAAGATCCCTATTTTCGAGATTTATCTATGGCTTTTATTCTAAGAATATTCTTGTAAGACGCATAAGATTCCTAATATTCAGAAAAAAATTTAAACAAATATTTTAAAAGAGTTCTGAACAGTATACCAAACAGTCAATTAATGAAAAACAAGGGATTTTTAACTCTGTTTTTCCTATTTTTATCAATAATTGGATTTTTACAACACGTTTTAAAAATTAAGCCGCGCGAAAAAGTGTTTCATAATTGATTTAATAAGAAAAAACATAAAGGTAGTAAATTTCAAAAAGATATAAGGGTCGATTGAATACCAGAATGGTTAAAATTGAGGTCAGCAGGGGTTAGAATATTTGTACATTGCAACTTCTTTGTAAATTTTTTTATTCAATTCAGAGTCATACGGTGTTAAATAGGATTACGAATTGTGTATAGAAGTTTTTGACGTCTTGGGATTAATTTGAGATTTATTTCAGGGAGTTTCAAATTTCGAGAGAACCAAGTAAAAGGTTCAATTTTTTGTGTGCAACATAATCCTATGGTTACCCTCGAATCCTTGATCGATTTGAGCTTATAGATAGTTCCCCTCTCTTTCATGTTACTATATGTATAACGACTGTTTAATATATGACAAAAAAGAACAATTCGAGAAAAAAAATCGCTAGATCTGTTTTTTAAACATATTGATTTTAGGATTTCTTCAAATAAACAATGATTTTTTGTATTTTTGCAACTAAAAGATGTGTAGAAGAGTCTAGTTTCATTTTTTCTAGGGTCTCCAACCGCTATTTTTAGACATTCTTAATAAATAAAATTGAAATGTTGAAATCTGTGAAGATTGAGAGGTCAGTGTGACCATCCCCCCCCACAAACGTATTTTTCGGGTTCTCTATATGAATTGCGCCACAAAGACGCTGACGGGGGGGGGGGGGGGGGGGGTGCTGACGAGGTTTTTATAAAAAATAACATTTTTTAAATTGATCATAGCTATTCGTCATAACTCCAATGCACTCAAAAGCGCCACCACTTTAAAATGTTGCCTCATCTAATTAACAAAAGTATTATTTCGAGGGTGGGCGCGGGGCAGCGTGACGCAGGTGTTAAATCTTCGAACAGTGATATGAAATATAAAATTGCGGATATGAAGTCATTCGTATAATTATTTGAAACCAAATAAATCCTTTCTTCGATTGGCAATATTTATAAATTATAAATCATAAAAATGGTTTTACTGAAGTCTTAAAAAATTAAAAAGACTTAAATCAATTAAGGACTACATTTTTAAAAGAAGAAAGGAAAGTTTATCGTAGGTTAGGAAGGATGAACAAAAATTCTGAGTTAGAAAAAAAAGTTTTTTGGCTCAATTTTATTTTTATTTATTTGGGTCGTAAGACATAAAGAAACATCTATGATTTAAAATTCATGGAGTAATTCGTCTTCAAATGCGTTCATATGCACCACAACGTTTTTTCCAAATTTTAAAAACTGTCTACGATACCAAGGTTTTAATACGTTACAAAGAGATGACCGCAACGAAAAAAATCATTCAATTATAAAGCTCTCCGCAGCCCGCCTGGAAGAACGTCAAATGCGATTCTATGCGCCACAAAATTTTTTTTGCATTTCTGTAAAAGTGTCCAAGATTTGGAGGTAACAACATTTCACGAATTGATAACAAAGAAAATGAAAAGTTTTTAATCCACATTGATGAAGTAACTTTCCTATGAGGTTTCAAATGCGCTCATATGCGCTATATACATTTTCTGCATTATCTTGAAAATTGCCCAAGATATTCTGCCGTACAAACTGAAGAGATACATAAGTCTAATCTGACTCGAACTGAGAAAATCTAGAAAAACTTCTTGCCCAAAGAACTTTAAAATCTAATAAAATTTTGGATAATTAAGATACGTTATTTGCGTAAAAATAATGTGCTTTTTCATATATGCACTAAAACATTTTTCATGTGTATGTGTATTCAGTTTGGACGGCAGTATTGAGGTCATCACATTTGCCGGCGAAGTGATGACCAAACAAAATAAAAAGTTTTTACTGCAGAGATGAAAGGACTTTCCTATAGAGTGTAAGCTCCTAAATGTGCTCATATGTGCCACCTTCAAAATTAACAATAAAGCATGTTACCCCCTTATCGCCACTTTTGATCAATCCAACCCCGAATGACATCACCAAAAAACAAAAATTGGAATATAAAAATGGATAGAGGGCTTTTCGGATGGAAATTTTAAATGCGCTCAAATGCACAACTTTCAAAATTAACAAAAAATCATAATCAAACTCCTCACTACCACTTCTCATCGATCCACCCCATACTGATAGCACCAAATAACTTAAAGCCATGTGATGAGTGGATAACGTGACCAGATTCCTACCTTACCGACACTTTTTTTATTTCCTAATTTATTTTCATACGAAGCGCCACAACGAGTTGGAAATTTGGGAATCTAAACAAGAAGCACTAAGAATGGTGGGTCTGGTCCTAGATTTGTATAATAATTATTATTTTGAAAAAATTTTATTTTGTTAAATTTGATTAATGTAAGTCTATTTTGAAGTTATGTGTGTTTCCATTCTCCCCAGCTTTATTTTCAAACTACATCACATTTTAGACCGAAAACTTGGAACAAACAAAAAACATAGAACTAATTTCCCGAAACTAACCTTCTTTGTACAAGATTAAAAAAGTTTATTTCATAAATAATTTCTAAGTCGCTACCGACTGAATCGGTACGACAGAGACCTACATTATGGGAATGGCAGACAGTTGAAAAACGATTCTAACCTAACAAATAGTGCACATGCTTAAAATTTTTATTTAGCACAATAACATTTTTTTGTTATTATCCCTAGAAAAAGATCTCGAAGATGTCCGTTATAATTTTTTATAGCGTCTGCGAATTCAGTTTATAAAAATTTTCATTTTTGTGGAAAAAAGCCGAGTGAACTGAACTCGATTTGTCACACGACGAAGTATCACATGCCCTTAAATTGCAATATAAAAATTGATAAACAGCTTATTAGACGTGATTGAAAATGCACTTGTATGCGCCTTCTCTAAAATTAACAAAACATCATAATCAACCCCCTCGTTAACACTGCTTATCGGTCTACCCCACGATGAATTCACCAAATAACATAAGTTGCAATATAAAAATTGATATAGCGCTTTTTGGATAAGATGTCCAATGCGCTCAAATGCGCCACTTTCAAAATTAACAAAAATCATAATCAACCCCCTTATTACCACTTCTCATCGATACATCCCACGTTGATATCACCAAATAACATAAATTGCAGCATTAAAATTGACAAATGGCTTTTCGCATAAGATGTCCTATGCGTTCATATGCACCACTTTTAAAATGAACAAAAAATCATAATCAATCCCCTCATTACAAATGAGCCAGATTGCTGACGATAGGTTAGAGGTACCAGTGTACCGGAGAAGTGGTTATTTTACGATTCACCAAAAAATATTTCGTTACCGATTAAAAAACGACGGTTAATTCTAATAATACTATTCACAAAAGAAAATTACAGACCAGAAAAAAGAAAAACTTCATTTTTTAAATTAATAATCACTATAATATCGAATAGTTATCGTAGTATAGTATAGTATAGTATAGTAGTGATTTGTATAATTTATTATGATTTATTGAAAAATTTGCTATTTATATAAAATTGCATTTCACTATCATATATGTAAATTTTATTACAATTTAAATATTATAATAATTAAAATATTTAAATTAATTTGATATTTCATTTTACGCAATTCATATTTATAAAATAGGTTTCTAATGATGGACATTGTTGAATTTTAAAAACTCAATTCATTTACGTCCCTAACTTATCTGCGTATGTTCGGAATGTTGAACATTGTTCGATGCATCCGACCGCGACGAGTGCTTTTCACCTTTGGAATTTTTCGAGGGGCTATTCACTCTCGTATTTAACGTATGAAATCATTTTTTAGTTGTGCCTATAACGCAACTAATGCTCGGAGTAATGCTGCTTAGAGTGTACAGTCTTCGAAATCAGTTGACTGTGCGTCTGCATTTTCCTATTCAAATTTACTTGCAGCCACTTCCCATTCACTACAATTAAATAATGAAGAGCGTAACTTGCATTTTACAATTCATCGGACTTCATCAAACATCAAGTGTATAATGCAGATTTGTTTCTGTAAAAAGGAAACCTGCATTTCTCCATTCAGTTTGACATTCTTCAAACTCCATTTCATTGAGAACTTGAAACGATTCATTCGTTTCTTCTGTCAATCGTAAATCACGAATTGGACCTTATTTAGTTTTTTGAGGTAATGTTCTCCTATTTAAAATGTCTTAAAACTAAAGAACGAGTACATCTCCGAATATGGCTTCGCAGATTTAATTAAGTCCAATTAGCTAACCAATTCAAAGAGTCCCAAAACAATTGAAATGCAACTTTGTTGATCTGGAATTTTAAGATACACATTTCAAAGCGCTTCAGTTCAATCGTTTCTTTTTTCCTGGTTAGCTTGCGCAAATTTGTTTAGTTGTCTTGGGGTGGGGGGGGGGGGGGGGGAGAAAAAATACACACAAAATTCGGGATCCCTTATAATTGATACAGCTGATAGGACGGTAGCTGAGCCCTTGGTTAATGATTAATTTAACTAGATCGAAGGAAATAGTGAGAAAACGCTATGCAATATTTTATTAAATGATGAGAGAATTGAAGAAGTTGATAAGTTCGTATACGTGGCAGCTTATTTACTAGGGACGGGAAGATAAATGAGGAATTAGATAGACGAATAAATGAAGGTAAGAAGGTTATTGGTAGAGCAGGTCCCCTTATCAGAAGTAAA
>NC_046659.1:53853250-53857274 GCF_010883055.1 Belonocnema kinseyi
AAAAATCTCTATCCCATCCACACACTACTCCTTTCCCCTGCCGAGTGAGTCACGCCTACCCCGAAAGGGAAATGGCTTAATGGTGTAATAATAATAAAAATAATAATATGTGAATGCGCAGTCATACGTATACAGTAATACAAGAATCTGAATTTCAGTATAGAAAGGCAGTTGACTTTCAGATGTAACCAAAAGGATCATTCGCGAGTTGAAAGTCAACTGATGAATATAACACGACTTTAAGTAACGCGCTTAGTTGACAGTCAACTGCTTTATGTACGTAAACTGTACTTTATGGGTTAATTTTAGACAGAAAGATTGTTGACTTTCTTGTCAACGCGTGCGTGTGACATGAAACTTTTAGATTAATTTAAGTAAGCTGTTTGTTGAAATTCATAAAATTTATGCTCTATCGTTCAGTTATTAGGAATATGAAATTAATATAAAATTGAAAATTGAATAATTTTAAGAAATAATAATTTTTTGTTAAACGTGAGCATTGAATAAATTGTTCATTTATGCCTAATGAATCAAGTTGTTTTATCCTCCAAGTCAATAAGATTAGTAGAAGGAAAAAAGAACTTAATGGCACTAAACAAGGCACTTATATTACTTTCAAGCTACCAGGTACAGAACGTAAATCTTCAATCCTTTTTTATATATATTTTTATCACATATGTATCATTATTCTATTCGTAATCAAAATCCCTTATAGATCTGACTACATATATCAAAATAGGAAACGATGACTAAACGACTATACCATGAGCTCAGTGTTGATCGATACTATATCCAACCAGTGCTATCGACACCATATTGGCTACTCTGAGCTGCTCTCTTGGTACCTCTTCTAAAATCGAAGAAATCCGTCGAAGTGTTTTCACATCGCCGCATTGCATTTCGCGGACGCCTTTCTGCCAGCACAAATTGAATTACAGAGCGCGCGAATAAAAATCATCCTAAACTCAACATAGCTGACGGTTAATCATCATATTACTCGTATATCAGATAGGAGACACTGCACTAAAGTTCCATTTCTGGTTGAAATTAAGTGACAAGATGCTCCCCCTAAGATCTTTCTTGAAAATCAGAGACTTTACATTGACGTACTAGTTATTCACAAGCTAAAAAATGAGCTTATAAATCATGCTTCTGATAAATTTAGTCTGTTTTCGTTATAACGCGGTTCCAAAATCAAGAATAAAATTCATCGTAAGCTGATTTGAAAATGTTCAGACTACGCTGTTCAGAATGTACATATTCTGCTCAATCACTGAGAAAACTATAACGCATGAATGACAATATATATCATAATCCCTGTGCTATATACCGTAATTATCGCATTATAATAGCGCAAAATCGTGATATCGTACATTGCAAGTTTTTACATTATATACCGAATAATTGTGAAATCTATAACGTAAGAATTTGAGTTTATTACGCTATCACATTGTATTTCTTCTTTAGTGATCTCGCGAGGGTTTGAGTAGTTAGCAAGCGATCACAGAAAAAATTGAAGATAAAGTTTGCATCGATTCCAGGTGAAATATTCACCGGAACAAAAATTAACCGTCTTACCTATCGTGACCATAAAAGTAAGACAAAGGCCTATGTCTTAACTCAGTTTTCAGGCAGAGCCAGGCATCAATGTCTTGAAGACGAACACAGGACAACCAAGTCGAACTCAAGTCGAAGCATTTTTACTCTGGAGGAGAACATTCGGCACAAGAATCAATCATCAAATCATCAAAACCTAAAATTAACACGCACTCTCCTCTTCGGATCACAGAATATTTCACCCAGATGGCTATTTTAGACTTTTGTTTAGACTTTAGTATACTGTAATGCTACGGCAACGTAACAGGACTAGAAGAATGTAACTGGGGAAGCGGGGGAAGGACTACACAGGTTCTGTTTATAACTAATTTAAAGTGCCCATAATTTGTTTTTCTTGCAATAACCTTGAACCTGTTTACATGAATTCGGCTCTAGACTATTGCGCAATAGTGATAAAAATATATCTCTCTCTTTGTCTTAAAATGCAGACTCTCCGAGAACATTCAAGAAGCTTATAAA
The DNA here is from genome assembly GCF_010883055.1 of Belonocnema kinseyi. Taxonomy (NCBI): domain Eukaryota; kingdom Metazoa; phylum Arthropoda; class Insecta; order Hymenoptera; family Cynipidae; genus Belonocnema; species Belonocnema kinseyi. The sequence continues at coordinate 53,855,327 of NC_046659.1, forward strand.
CATCAAATAAATAATTAAATGTATTATCTGGAAGGAAGCAATAAATCATCCTTGTTCTCTTATATAACCTTGACATATGCATGTGATAACTTTGAAACTTGTTTTTTGCAAATTCAGCCTTCATACGCCATTGCGCAATATTATTCTATGACATCATCATCAGACCCTCTGAGAATATTCTAGAAGCTTATACGCATCAAATAAATAAAGGAAGGAATGTATTATCTGAAAGAAAGCAATAAATCATCCTTGTTTTTCGCATATAACCTTGACACATGCATATGCTAACCTTGAAACTTGTGTTTCGCAAATAAGACCTTCACGCAATTGCGCAATATTATTATATGACGTCATCGGAATGTTCTAAAAGCCTGTGACGTCATCAGACTCTCCAAGAACATTCTAGAAACCTGCCTCACTCAGATACACACACAGACACTCATTAAATCTAATCCATCCAAAATTCCCCCTGCCTATCTATCAAATTTGTGCAAAGTATGAAGCAAATATTAAAGTTATCATAATTAATAACATTTGTACATTATTTTTCACTGTCTGAATAAGCAGCACTATACCGAGGTGCAGAAATGAATTTAATATACATTTTACATAATAGTGTTGAACCTGAAGTAGTAAAGTTCATATCCTTGAAAAAATGGAGTGCAATTTACGAGATACGTGATGAGAATGTGTTTGTTAAAATCGAAGGAGCTTTAACAAAAGAGAATGCACAATCACCAAACTGCAATTCTTGATGCTTTGACCTTTAGTTTTAAAAAGTCTGTACACAATATTATCGACCGCGAAGCACGTGATAAATATCTTATTGAGCACTAATTGCGAGGAACGAAAGACGCGCGTCCTGCGAGTGCAGAAACTTCCGCGATGATTTATTTAGATGATGAAACTTTAGTTTAAAAAAATTAATACTTATTTTATTTATTTTAAGAGAAAATTATACTTTACAACTTCAAATACAATAAAATCTCGGTTTCTGTCGCTCCGGCCTTGGCCTTTCTTTGTATATATATATGGGAAACAACGATGATTCATACTTGACACTCTACAGAGAGACTAATTCTTGTACTCAGGTATCTATGCTTCGGCGAAGGGTATTAGCCCTTGGTCCTCAGGTTCCAGTTTTTAGTCTCTGCTTGTCCTTTGAAGCATAAAGATATATCTTGGTTCAGTTTCACTTATTTCATTCTTTTAATGTAACATAAGAATCTGTCTATCTAAAAAATATATATCAAATTTATGTGCAAAAGTGTGACGAGTAAACACATAAGGATAACGTGAGTGCATAAGGATATAGCGAGCACAAAATAAGCACATAGGGATACAGTGATTGCACAAGGATATAGTATGAATAAGGGATATATAAGTTAGTGCGAATAAGGATAAGCGCATAAGGATATAGTCTCAAATTGGAGGAAAATGGTGATATGGAAAAGCACTTAAATACGATGCTGGATCTCGTCGACAAGCTGGCCGCTATCGGTAGGAGTATGGACAAAGACATGATTGTTTCGCTAATACTTATAAGTCTGCCAGAGTCGTACAGCACTCTTATCACAGCTCTCTTATCACACCTGGTCGAGAACCACCAGGTAAATTGTTTTTTCTGCAAGGAAGCTGGCCATTTAAAAAGGGACTGTAGTAAATACATAAGATGGAAAGCAAATAAGTGGAAGGAGCAAGCTCGTAAGGCTTGCGACGTTCAAGATTCAGCAAACGTCTGCTTCCTGACGAAAGTAAAGGAAATTCACAATAGTCAAGGAGATTGGTTTATATACTCAGGGGCGTCAAGCCATATGATGAATGACCGAAGATTCTTCTCTGATCTTACCAGTGATCCCAGATCTGAAACGAGATGCGGTCCAATACTATGACAGGGCTATGTCCGTGTGAATATAGTAGGAGACGCTGTAAATGACTGAGTTGCGCG
>NC_046659.1:53857374-53864697 GCF_010883055.1 Belonocnema kinseyi
CGCGCGCAACTCAGTCATTTGCAGCGTCTCCTACTATATTCACACGGACATAGCCCTGTCATAGTATTGGACCGCATCTCGTTTCAGATCTGGGATCACTGGATCTTACCCCAATAAAGACAACAGTTCAGGTGGCCAAGAAAGGGATAAGACTAGAGGTACACGGCGTAGGCTCAGGTGTCATAAACTGTCTAGACGGCTGCGATAATCCAGTCACCATAACTGTCAAGGTTGTCTTCTATGTGCCACTGCTGGATGAAAATTTGCTTTCAGTGAAGAAAATGACTCAGAAGGGCTTTGAAGTATCATTTAGCAATACAGAATGCAGAATTAAGAGGGACGACAAGACACTAGCTCTTGGACACTCCCACGGAAACCTCTATAAACTGGATACTTTACAAGCGGTTTACAGTGCAGCAAAGGAGGAACATCATAAGGATAATTGTTAGCACACGTGGCATAGATATTTCGGCCACAGAGATCCCGACGCAGTTAAGGAACTGGAAGCAAAACACCTCACTACAGGTGTCATCAAAAAGGAGTGCGTCATCAGGCAGACATGTGAACGCTGTATTAAAGAAAAAATTACTCGGAAACCATTTCCTAAACAATCAAAATCAAATACAGGTGCAATACTGGGACTAATGCATACGGACGTTTGTGGCCCTATGCAAACCGTCACTCCAGGAAACAAATGGTATATTTTAGCAATTATTGACGTTTACAGTCGTTTTATTCAAGTTTACTTGATGAAGCATAAAAATGAAGCTACTCCTTTAATCAAAGATTATATAGCTTTGGTCAAAACACAGTTTAATAAAAAACCAAAAATAATACGCTCCGATCGAGGAAAGGAGTACATTAATGACAATTTAAGCCAATCTTTAAAGTCAGAAGAAATCAAATCACAGTTTATAGTAGCGTACATGCTTGAGCAGAGCGGGGTTGCTGAAAGAAAGAATCGATCATTAATTGAAATGACTCGATGTATGCTTTTTATGCTGATATCGATACAGAATTTTAGGGGGAAGTCGTAAATACCGCAAATTACCTTCAAAACAGATTGCCGACGAAAAATAAAGAAAAAACTCCTCATGAATTATGGTACGGGATTAAACCTTGTGTAAATAATTTACAGATTTTTAGGGCTACGGTTTTTGCTCACGTGCCAAAAGAAAAAAGAAGAAAGTTAGTCGCCAAAACTGAGAAACTAATCTTTGTGGGATATTCCCCGAAGAATCGAAAGGATACCGGCTACTGGATACGGAAAAAAACAAAATTCAAATCAGTAGGGATGTCATATTTGCTAACGACAAAATTGTGAAAACCAAATTTTCTGAAGATACTCGAAGAACCAGTACAAAGTGCAGAAGTAGCTGATCAAGAACATAAGGAATCAAATGATAAAAACACTGATATCAAGGAAATCGAATCAACATCGAATTCAGAGGAGGCATCAGTGAGCATTCAGGATGAAAATATCGAAGTGGATAAGCAAGAAAAACGAGGACAATCTGGGAGAGTGAATAAAGGAGTGCCACCTAATTTTTACACAGCAGGATATATCGCTACGCAGGCGGACGATGAACCGAGGGGTTTCAAAGAAGCAATGCATAGTGTCAATGAAGAAGAGTGGAGAAAAGCAGCGGAAGAAGAATTGCTCGTTAGTGATAAAATGGAACGTGGACGCTGGTCGAGCCACCAAAAGATAGAAAGGTAAGTGGATGCAAGTGGGTACTCAAACTGAAAAGAGATGCTGAAGGAAAAATATCTAAATACAAGGCAAGAGTGGTTGCACAAGGTTTCTCACAGAAATACGGAGTCGATTACGACGAAGTATTTGCACCTGTCGTAAGATCGAGCACTTTCCGAACTTTTCTCTAACTCGTCGGGAAGGAAAGAATGAACGTTCATCACTTTGATGCGAAAACTGCCTTTTTGAACGGAGATCTTAAGGAAACAGTATATATGAAACAACCAGAAGGATTCAAAATTCTAGGAAAGGAGCACATGGTGTGCAAATTAAATAAAAGTCTGTATGGCTTGAAACAAGCAGCGAAGGTTTGGAACGAGAAAGTCGACAAAATTCTACGAAGGCACGATTTTATTCAAGGAACGGCAGATCCCTGTCTGTACGTCAAGGATACGAAGAATGGAAAGATGTATTTAATTTTATATGTCGATGACATTCTAATAGCCAGCAACAAGGAAGAAGATGTCAACGAGATGGGTCAAACCTTAGGACAAAAGTTCGAAATCACGAGTTTAGGAAAAATACATCACTACCTTGGAATGGAGATTAAGCGTGACCAAGAAGGGAGGTTTATTATCGGCCAGACGGGATATATTGAGAAGATTTTGAAGTCATTTGGACTAGAAGACACAAAATCATCGAAGATACCACTGGATATAGGGTACTTAAAGATCGAGGATGACGAGGTGATGGACGACAACCAGGAATATCGCAGGTTAATCGGGATGCTTCTGTACGTCTTAGTCAACAACAGACGAGATATTGCGGCGAGCGTCTCCATATTGCGCCAATATAATGTCGCAGCAACAAAAATTCAATGGAATGAAGCAAAAAGGGTTGCTAGGTATTTAAAGGGGACCAAGGATCTGAGGCTAAAACTTGGAAGTACAAATGAAAGCGTTCTTTTAGATGGCTACGCTCATGCTGACTGGGCGCAAAACAATAATGATAGAAAATCCGACAGTGGATATGTTTTCAAAATCAATGGAGCCACAGTGAGTTGGGCCTATAAAAAACAAGACTGCGTTGCCTTATCATCTACGGAAGCAGAATACATTGCTCTAGCAGAAACAACTCAGGAAAGAATCAGGTTGAAACGGTTACTTGGAGAATTTGGAAGAAAGCAAGACTTTTCAATACAAATAAAAGAACACAATCAAAGTTGCCTGAAACTTACTGATAATAAAAAATTCAGTAACAGAACCAAGCACATCGCGACGAAATACCACTATGTGAAGGATATGAAGGAAAAGGACCTCACCAAATACATCTATTGCCCAACAGATAAAATGTTAGCAGACCTCTTGACGAAACCACTTAATCACATTAAGCTGACAACTTTCCGAAGGTAGTGCGGACTTATTTAAAGAGACAGTACTCTAATAATCTCATCGATGAGGAAAGGTGCTGGAAACATCGATGATTCATACTTGAGACTCTACAGAGAGCCTAATTCCTGTACTCAGGTAGCTTTGCTTCGGCTGAGGGTATTAGCCCTTGGTTCTCAGGTTCCAGTTTTTAGTCTCTGCTTGTCCTGTGAAGCATAAAGATATATCTTGGTTCGGTTTCACTTATTTCATTCTTTTAATGTAACATAAGAATCTGTCTATCTAAAATATATGTATCAAATTTATGCACAAGTGTCTTTAATTATTTATTGTTCTCTACTTAGTTTTTCACACTGCCAGCAATATATATATATATATAACCCATTTCGACTCTTCCAATACCCTCCAGGTACTGTCGACCACCCGCCCAAACCATAGGAGGTCGAAGTATTTTGGAGAAAAGTCTAGAAATCCCACCCATCACTACCGAGGAGGTGAAAAAAGTATTAAGAGGGATGAAGAACCATTCCGCACCGGGACAAGATTTTATCAAAACCTTCTGGTGGAAGAAGTTTCCTTCAAGCCATTAGCATTTGGCCCGTATTTTCACCTCATATTTAAAGTCGGAAGAGCCGATGCCGGAGTGGTTGATGGAAGGGCGCACAATACTCCTGCCGAAAATGGGCGACTTAGCTGATCCGAAGAATTACAGGCCAATCACTTGTCTGAACACACTGTATAAGATATTTACAGCTATCCTAAGGGATAGGATTGTACGTGCAACTGAACCTGTGTGGCAAGAAATTTATGAATAACGAGGCTCAAAAAAAGGCATAGCGGGATGTCGGGAGAACCTGCTCATCGATAGCTGTGTCTGCAAAGATACAATATTCTACCAGCGTGACCTATCGATGATCTGGTTTGATTATCGGAAAGCTTTCGACTCGACCTCCCATAGACTTATCATCTGTCTTTGGAAAGCATAAAGCTTCATCCGCAAATCGTTGGGTGCATAGAGAGATTGATGCCGTTTTGGAAAACCAGATTTACTATCTTATCTGGAAAAAATCGTGTGACAACTAACAAGGTCACCTTTTAGAGAGGTGTCTTTCAGGGTGACACCATGAGCCCACTTCTCTTTTGCCTTACATTATTGCCACTATCTCTAGCACTTCGCCATTCCGACATGTACTTGTGCGGCAAACCTGCAGATTGAAAGTATATGATCACTCATGTATTTTACATGGACGATCTTAAGATCTATGCTAAAAACAAAGAGCAACTACATCTAGCTCTAGGGATTGTCTAACGATATACCAAGGAAATTGGAATGGAATTTGGGTTAGACAAATGCGCCAAGGTTTATTTGAAGCGAGGAAAACTTAATGGCATCCCTGAAGATCTTGAGCTCGTTGATAGAAGCGCTATACGACACCTTTGCGCCGGAGATACTTATAAATACCTGGGCGTGCCACAGAGTCGCATTCAGGATGTTATATCTATAAAGGATACTCTCCAAAGCAGATACAAACGTCTCATCCGGCAAATTTGGTATTCCGAACTGTCGCCGAGGTACAAAGTATCTGCAACGAACATGCTTGCCGTCCCGGTAGTATTCTATTCATATAGGGACAAGAAAGGTTATGCACATGACTGTACATCTCACGCCGTCAAGGTGGTCGCGGAATATTGAGTCTTGAATGTCTTCACAACAGGATTATTCTGGGACCAGCACATAGAGTCGCAAATGGAAGAGACCCTCTTCTTAAAAAGGTCAGGAATAACGAAGAAGTGGGCAAAGGAGCGTTTCTGTATAAAGCAGCGGAGGAGGCTGCTGAATCACTTGGAATTAGCTTCAGTATTAGGGGTGAGCAAAATGTATCAAATCTTATCTATCTCGAGTACTCACTCCTGAAAGCCCGGATTAAGAAAGCACAAGAGAAAAACTTTCGTGAACAGCTCCTCGATAAGAGGATGTACGGTATCTTCCACAGAAATGTGGATGATCAGTCAATGTCGTATGAGCTAACGTTTGATTTCCTTAAATCGCCCGGATTGAAGTCTGGTACGGAGAGTTTCATTTTGGCATGCTAAGAAGATGTCATTTCCACCTTAACATACCGTCGCCACATTTTGAGCCAAGACATTCCCGATGATAGCTGCAGGGCGTGCCATGCACACCCCAAGCATTTAGCTCACATACTATCTAGTTGTCCAACTCATACGGGGACGACCTACATCCAAAGGCACAATGCGGTACTAAGAGTGCTTTATTGCCATCTCTGTCAACCTTACAGTATTTACCTTAATGTCACTCCTATAAACGCTCCTAGGGAAATCGAGTCAATTGTCGAGAATGGGAAGTGCCGCATATACTGGAAATTTATATTCTCGACAATTTTTTCTGTTGCACACTCGAGGCCTGACAATGTTCTTCGTGACTTCGAGAAGCGAACCATGTTCGTTATTGAATTTTCGGCACCAGCTGACAAAAACATCATAGTCAAGGAGAATGAAAAGAAAGGACGACCCAAGGACGACCGCTTTCTCCATTTTTCCCGCAAATGTTTTAGCATATTGTTAACACGCAGGGACGCTTTTCAGGCTATTAACCAGTGAAACCAAGGGAAAATTCGATAACGGACATGATTTGCTTCTCGAATTCAAGAAGAACCATGTCAGGCCTCAAGGTTGCAACAAAAACAATTGTCGAGAATATAAAGTTTCAGTATATGCGGCACCTTTCATTCTCGACAATAGACTCTATTTCCCTAGGAGCATTTAGAGTTTCAAAATCAGAGGAGGTAGACGTTTTTTGAAGAGAAGTTTACGAAGTACAGCATAGACTGGACGAAGACTCAGATAACAGAAATAGCTTCAAGGAGCTGTGTGATGTCCTTATAACACCTGGTGAAGAATGCCCACCCATCACTACCGGGCAGGTAAAAAGTATTAATACGGATGAAGAACTATTCCGCTCCGGGACCAGATGGTATTAAGACCTTCTGGTGGAAGAAGTTTCCTTCAACCCATCAGCATTTGTCCCGTATTTTCACCTCATATCTAAAAATCGGCAGAGCCAATTCCGGACTGGTTGGTGGAAGGGCGCACAATACTCATGCCGAAAATAGGAAACTTAGCTGACCCGAAGAATTACAGGCCAATTACTTGTCTGAACACACTGTATAAGGTATTCACAGCTATCCTAAATGATAGGATTGTTCGGGCAATTGAACCTGTGTGGCAAGAAATGTATGAACAACACAGCTCAAAGAAAGGCGTAGCAGAAGGCCGGGAGAAGCTGCTCATCGACAGATGTGTCTGTAAAGATGCATCATCATACCAGCGTGACCTTTCGATGGCCTGGATTGATTATCGGAAAGCTTTCGATTCGACCCCCCAAAGACTAACAACTAACAAGGTCACCTTTCAGAGAGGTGTCTTTCAGGGCGACACCATAAGCGGACGGGTACTTTTGCGGCAAACCTGCAGATCGAAAGTACAAGGTTTACTCATGTATTTTACATGGACGATCTTAAGATCTATGCTAAAAACAAAGAACAACTACATCTAGCTCTAAGGATTGTCGAACGATATACTAAAGAAATAGGAATGGAATTTGGGTTAGACAAATGCGCCAAGGTTTATTTGAAGCTAGGAAAAATTAATGGCATCCCTGAAGACCCTGAGCTCGTCGATAGAAGCGCTATAAGACACCTTTGCGCTGAAGAGACTTATACATACCTGGGCCAGCCACAGAGTCGCATTCAGGATGTGACATCTATAAAGGATACTCTCCTAAGCAGATGGAAACGTCTCATCTGGCAGATTTGGTCTTCCAAACTGTAGCCGAGGAACAAAATATCTGCAACGAACATGCTTGTCGTCCCGGTAGTACTCTATTATTTTGGAGTGGTACCATGGACGAAGAACGAGCTCAGATCCATTGATATCGGGACACGAAAGGTTATTTACATAAACAAAAGCATGCATCTTAAGTCTTCTGTTCCGCGACTCTACATCTCACGCCGTCAAGGTGGTCGCGGTATATTGAATCTTGAATGTCTTCACAACAGGATTATTCTGAGTACTGCACATAGAGTCGCAAATCGAAGAGACCCTCTTCTTAAAATGGTCAGGCAGTACGAAGAATTGGGCGAAGGAGCGTTTCTGCACCTGATCCCAGCGAAATCGCGGCAAAATTGCAACCATAACCACGTCTCATGACCGTGCGATAGGTGG
>NC_046659.1:53864797-53866041 GCF_010883055.1 Belonocnema kinseyi
AGCGATAATAAGGTGAATGCCGTAGGAGTGACAGAGATGGTAATAAAGCACTCTTAGTGCCGCATTGTGCCTTTGAATGTAGGTCGTTCCCGCGTGTGTTGGTCAACATGCAAAAATGAAACCCTCTGTACCAGACTTCAATCCGGGCGATTTAAGGAAAGCAAACGTTAGCTCACAAGACTTTGACTGATCCTTCACATTTCTGTGGAAGATATCGTGCATCCTCTTATCGAGAAGCTGTTCACGAAAGTTTTTCTCTTGTGCTTTCTTAATCCGGGCTTTCAGGAGTGAGTACTCGAGATAGATTAGATTTGATGCATTTTGCTCACCCGTAATACTGAAGTCAAGTCCGACTGTTTCAGCAGCCTCCTCCGCTGCTTTGTATAGAAATGCTCCTTTGCCCACTTCTTCGTGATTCCTGACCATTTTAAGAAGGGGGTCTCTTCCATTTGCAACTCTATTTGCTGTGCTCAGAATAATCCTGTTGTGGAGACATTCAAGACTCAATATTCCGCGACCCCCTTGACGGCGTGAGATGTACAGTCGCGGAACGGAAGACTTAAGATGCATGCTTTTTTTCATGTGCATAACCTTTCTTGTCCCGATATCAAGAGATCTGAGCTCGTTCTTCGTCCATGGAACTACTCCAAATGACTAGATTAGTACCGGGACGGCAAGCATGTTCGTTGCAGATACTTTGTTCCTCGCCGACAGTTCGGAAGACCAAATCTGTCGGATGTAACGTTTGTATCTGCTTCGGAGAGTATTCTTTATAGATGTCACATCCTGAATGCGGCCCTCCTGTGGCACACCCAGGTATATATAAGTCTCTCCAGCGCAAAGATGTCATATGGCGCTTCTATCAACGAGCTCAGGATCTTCAGGGATGTCATTAAGTTTTCCTCGCTTCAAATAAACCTTGGCGAATTTGTCTAACCCAAATTCCATTCCAATTTCCTTAGTATATCGTTCGACAGTCCCCAGAGCTAGATGCAGTTGCTCTCTGTTTTTAGCATAGATCTTAAGATCGTCCATGTTAAATACATGAGTGACCTTGTACTTTCGATCTGCAGGTTTGTCGCACAAGTACCCGTCGGAATGGCGCAGTGCTAGAGATAGTGGCAATAATGTAAGGCAAAGTAGAGTGGGCTCATGGTGTCGCCCTGAAAGACACCTATCTGAAACGTGACCTTGTTAGTTGTCACACGATTTTTTCCAGATGAGATAGTAAATCTGGTTTTCCA
>NC_046659.1:53866141-53870174 GCF_010883055.1 Belonocnema kinseyi
TTTCATTTTATCGTACTATTATACAATTGACCACCGATGGAAGTGTTCAACCTAAGAAAAAGACCCGTAGAACAACAGTCACTCGACAAAATAATGAAATTGCTGTATTAGCTGCAGTGGCTAATAATCCTCACGTAAGTACACGAGAAATTGCTCGTGATTCTGGAATGTTTCAGAGCAGTGTTTGGAAAATGTTGAAACGTAATAAATTTCATCAGTATCATGTCTCCTTACATCAAGAACTTCATGGCGTTGATTTCCAAAATCGGGTGTCTTTTTGTCACTGGGTACGTGAACAAATACAACAAAATCCCAACCTTTTTCGTTATATATTATTCTCTGACGAGTCGTCTTGTACGAACTATGGAATAGTTAATCGATACAACATGCACTACTGGAGTATTGAAAATCCACAGTGGCTTTGTGAAGTCGAACACCAGCGTCCATGGACTGTCAACGTATGGTGTGGAATAATTGGCAACAAACTGATCGGTCCCCATATTATCGAAGGCAGCTTAAATGATCCAAAATATCAAGAGATTTTGGACAATTAACTGCCAATATTGCTTTAAGACTTGAGCTTAGAAATACGGCAGAACATGTAGTTTCAACATGATGATTGTCCGGCACACTATTCAGCGGTAGCACGAGAAGTTCTTGATCGTGATTTCAATGGTCAGTGGATTGGTAGAGGCGGTCCGATAAATTGGCCTGAGAGATCGCCAGATCTTACTTCACCAGATTTCTTTTTGTGGGGCTATCTGAAAGACAAAGTGTACAAAGAAAAATCAACAACACGTGAGAATATGATTGGCCGAATTGCAAGTGCATGTGCTGATATTCAAGAAGATACACTTCTGCGTTGTGTAAATTCATTTGCATTACGGAGTAATAAGTGCATTGACGCCGAAGGTCATCATTTTGAGCACTTACTTTAATTAAAAGATGATTCCCTGAGTACCTCGAATCGTGAGAGGCGAGGGGAATCACGTTAATCAAGCACCCCGGGGGGAACAGAAAACTGTTACGTCTATCTCGTTGTTCCTGGGTTACGCTAAAGGTAGTAGTTTGTTTTAAGGCTAATTTCGAGTATTCCAGAATCGTAAGCGTGCATTCTCAGTAACAGTAAAATGAAGAAAAATTGAATTTCGTCAATTACAGCGCCATCTATCGCGAAACGAGAAAAATGTTTCAGACAAATCATACGCATTTTTATCCAAAGAATCCAAATATGCAATAAAAAATAGGGGTTCCCATTTTAGATTTCGAACTTGCCCCCACCTCCATCGCCAGGGGGCAGTGTGGGGGAACCGATCTTAACATCAGTGTATGTACTCCTCAGAGTATATACATATAAAATTTATTTGTAATACGTGGCACTTATCGCCGCGAAGAAAAAAACTATTAATTAAATAACAAAAGTACTAACTAGAGACCCTTTTTTAAAAGCAAAAATCGCCTATTTTCCTTAAAACTGGACTGGTGAACCACTGTAATCCCAGCTGCAATATAAAAAACTGAAGCGAGTTTCTTATATATATTTATTATAAACTTACTATTTCTCCGTTTTAAGTCAACGACTTGACAGTGGTTATGCTGAGAAATTTAATAATGAATTGGTAGTTCTTAGAAATTACTAATTTAATTGGCAAGGTACAAACAGTGTCCCACTGACTAATTCATTAGTCAAAACCTTGAAGGTAACTAATTTTTCAGTGAAAATTGAGTGTACTGATTGAAATAGTTAAATTTTAATTAATTCAGATTAAGCGAGTAGACTTACATATTATCTAAATTACAAATTTTTAAATTTCAAAAAAATCTAAATTTATATAAATTTAATTCTAACCCGAGTTGAAATTTAGACCCTACTTTGAAGTTACAGCTCCTTATTGCTGCTTAGGCGCTATTTAAACTCTGCCCTTGCTTTAAACTTCTAACTCTTACAGAATGAAACATTAGAGCTTACTTTGACTCCATTTAAATCTATAGGCCTCTCTGAAGCTACTTTGAATCTTCAGCGCCTACATTTTTATAACTCAAGAATCTACATTGACGCTGTTTAACCTCCCCTTCAATACTGATCCTACTTTGATTTTTTTAGCCTACAATGTTCGAACTTCATGAAAATAAAGTAAAAATTACTGGTTGCTCAGGTTAATTTAACTCATTGGCCATCTTAATGGCTGCATGCATATTCAATTAACACAATTATTTAATTCAAGATTCAACCTAATTGTCATTAATTATTTATATATAAACAATTTCTTCTTAGCAATGCTCAATCACGGAAAAATATTTTCTCTTAACTGACAGTGCCGAAAGCTTTTATGAGAATAATATTCATCAGCAAAAATTACTAAAAAATGTCGATTAATAAGTCAGTATACACATTTTTACTAATAATTAATTAAAGTGTATGTATCCAACAGTAATATAGGTAATTTAGAATCACAACAAATTATAAGAATAAAATATTTTTTATCACTGAAAACAAATGTTATAAATAATATAAAAAATTTGAAAAATGTATTTAAATATAAATTTAAGAATTCTAATAATTTAAATTTACTGATTGTTATTACATTACCACTTTTTCCATGATTTGGTCATTTTTGTTACTAAACAATAACAATTGAGAGTTTCTTAAACATCTTCTTAGAAAAATACTACTATTAATGTGTCTACCACTTGATTTAGGAGAAAACCCCATTTCTTTTTGTCAGAAAATGTTTACTGTTATAATTTTTTTACATATTTGTTTGCGAATAAGATAGCCAATTGTATTAAAAATAATTGACTTATACTTACCTCGAATTTTGGGACGACGAGACAATTCCTTATAAAACCAGTAATGTTATTGTTAATAAAAAGTTATTTCCTGATGAATATCAGGTTGAATCTTGAACTAAATGTTTGTATTTTTTAGTGTTATTGCATTAATTATGATGCTGAATGATTTTTTAAAGTCTCTGCTTAATGGAGATTAAAAGTTATTGTTGTTGAAATCGACAAGTTTGACATTGTATTCGTTAAAGTAACAAATAACACAGAATAAAATTTAAATATGTAGCCTTATTTCTTTTAAAGCGTATAACTTAGAATATATATAGAATAATATTTTTGACCTTGAAGTATTGGACAAGTGCTAATAATATTCATTGATATTTAAATCACAGATAATATTTAATTTTTTCTGATAAAAAACAATTAGTATTTTTACTCATCCATATTTATGTGAAATTATATAGCGAACCTGCCTTGATGCCACAAATCCTACATGTAGTAGTTTGAGCCTTAAAAGAGAGTCTAATTTGTCTTAAATACAGCCCCTACTTTGACGATAAACGTGGAAAAAAGGCCGATTTCGGACATATTTAGCGTCAAAGAAGGATCTAAATTTCGACTCGGGCAGAATATCTATAATACTTAGCAATTGTGATTAAAGTAGTATACACACACACACACACACATACAATTAAACAATTGTCATAAGGACAACTGCAGGATTTCGCCGGGAGCGGGTGCTAATCTGAAAAATTGCACCCGCTTCCAGCGAAATCGCGGTAAAATTTCAGCCACAACCACGTCTCACAACCGTGAGATAGGTGGTTACAGTCTATAAAGGAATCAATACGACGATCCAGCAAAAGCCTCGTGCAATCTAAGAACACGGAGTGACCCAAAGACAACCGCCTTCTGCATTTTTCGCGCAAGTGTTCTAGCATATTGTTGACACGCAGGGATGCTTTTTAGGCCATTAGCAAGTGAAAGCTTGGCACCTCCAAGAGCGCCGATGATAAGGACGATCAATTTAACAGAATATTCCGGGTACAATCGTTGCAACTCCCTTATAAGGTCTCGATACCTCTCTTTCTTTTCATTCTCCTTCGCTATGATGTTTTTATCAGCTGGTGCCGAAAATCCGATTACGAACATGGTTCGCTTCTCGAACTCAAGAAGAACCATGTCAGGCCTCGAGTGAGCAACAGAAACAATTGTCGAGAATATAAAGTTCCAGTATATGCGGCAC
>NC_046659.1:53870274-53905004 GCF_010883055.1 Belonocnema kinseyi
AGGTATCGAGACCTTATAAGAGAGTTGCAACGATTGTACCCGGAATATTCTGTTAAACTGATCGTCCTTATCATCGGCGCTCTTGGAGGTGCCAAGCTTTCATTTGCTAATAGCCTAAAAATCATCCCTGCGTGTCAACAATATGCTAGAACACTTACGGAAAAAATGCAGAAGGCGGTTGTCCTTGGGTCACTCCGTGTTCTTAGGGTGCACGACGCTTTTGCTGGATCGTCATATTGATTCCTTTACAGACTGTAACCACCTATCTCACGGTTGTGAGACGTGGTTGTGGCTGAAATTTTACCGCGATTTCGCTGGAAGCGGGTGCAATTTTTCAGATTAGCACCCGCTCCCGGCGAAATCCTGCGGTTGTCCTTATGACAAATTTTTAATTATATATATATATGCTGTTGACTTTAATAGCTATAACGAATCAAATTATAGATAGTAGGTTATTTTTCTAAATGAAATCCACATCCGTCTATAAAATGAGAGTAATATCTCGATTATATATAATATTTATTTTATACATTTTTTATATAAAACAAATGAATATTATATATAAAACTTCACACTATATATAAACTATACATAATTTTTCCGCCTGCGGGCTTAATAGGTTTCTTTACTCAAATTTAAGCCTGGAATTATGAAAAAGTAGATGTTTCTACAATGAAGCAAAAAGTAATCGCTTAAAATCTTAAATCTTAAAAAGTTTTTGGGTGTTTCTTTCTACTCTGCTGTGTCATGTTCCAGGTAGGTAGAGTCACGAAAAAAGGCGAGAAAAGGTTCGTGGTGAATTAAAACTTATTGCGAAGGATAGTTCATATTTGTGCATGTGTCATTCATTTTTTATACAGAGTATTCTTCTAGTACTTTAGATTATTTAAAGTATCCTATTTCTTAAGACATAATAACAGGAAGCTGGTAAAAATTAATCAATTCACATATAGAACATACAAGAACGTGGTTATTTACAAGTTTTCTTAAAAATAGGGGATTAATAGGAAACGTAAATAATTTCCCTAATTTTTAAGCTTTGTGAACAGTAAATATTGCAATGATTTTTTTTCAATCTGAGGCTACTGAGTCCACTGAACGTGAATAAAGAAGACTTAATACGAAGAAAATGTTTAGTTGTTTACTTTTACTGATAAGAAGATATCTCATCCACCAGGTGGATCTGAGTCACGTTCAAGATTTTAATATCCCACGTAGATTGGAAAATAGTTAAAACTTCTGCACACGGAAATTTTAAAATGTTAAATATAGAATGCTAACTGCAATTTGGATATTTTTCTGTAAAATTTCATTATTGAAATATTTTGAATCTTTAATAAATAATACGATTTCACTAATTGGAAATTAAATCTTAGCTTCTAGAGTTTGTTATTTTTCATACAAGGAATAATTTATGGATAAAAAATTTTTATATTCTCACAGAGGAATTGAAAAAGTACTTTACTTTTTCAAAAATGTTTGGTTAGCTTAACTCAGAATGAACATTGAATAATGAGTATTTATATGATTTTCTTGTACCAAAGTACCAAACTTGCATTTTAATGCTATGCTATATCTTTATTTATGTTATATGCTTTGATGTCATTAATGGTTAAATCAAATATGCAGAAAGCAAGGGACGCCAAGCAGAAATACTGGAATTGTGAATGAATCATCTCCTCTCTCCTCCTTTCACTCCCTCTGTTCGGAGACCAAATCATTAATATTAACGACCGTTCAAGTAGTAACTGACCAATCAGGAACCGCGATGTTGTACTCAACGATCATTAAAATAAATTAAGAATCCAACCGCTAAGTGAGGAATATGAACAGAGTCAAATAGACTGGATAAACAAAAATAAGTTTTTAAGGCAAAAAAATAAACTTTATGCTCTTCCAATTTTGCAATTATTTAATTTTAAATATTGCAAATAGAATCTTTCAAAAAATAATTTTAATTTGAAAAGGTACAAACTTTGATCTATTACATTATTTCGAAATTTTAATCGTTTTCAGTTATAATGTGAAACTTTGCAATTAAAAGTTAAAGATCGTTTTATTTTAAAGGCTTGCAAATGGACATATGTAATATATTTTTCAAGTATGAATGCTTAAAATGGTAAGCTTTTCATTTGTAAACACTATTTAAATTAATTTTAATCAATTTAAAATTCTTGTACATGTAGTTCTAATTAAAAAATATTAAATCTGAACTTCAAACTTGAAATGTTACCATTTTTGATGTCACACTCAATCCTATTATACTAGAGATTTCATTTATTTAAGTTCGGAAGCACATACACTGGAATTCCTATTTAAGTGCGGTTTTGAACATGTTTCAAAATGGCCTAAACGGCTGAACACCGACTCTCTATCTCGCTCCCGCGGTTCCCGTATCGTAAAAATGCCGAAGACTGAAATTCTAGGAATGCTGTAAACCCACGTTACTTAAATCCAGAGTTCAGTGTATATCATATTTTTTACTATATTTTCTCCATATCCTAATTGTGATTCTTATTTACCTATCGTAAAAATTTAATTTCTCTCATAAGCAAACACGGGAAAAGTAGCAGCTTAGTGCAGGAAAAATGAAAGTTTTCCCATACCCAATCAGGGGAAAAGTTTTAACCAGGTATGGGAAAGATGCAACCAATGCATGATGCAATTGGAATTGTCCTATACATAAAATTATCCCATTTTATATACATACCATCAATTTATATAACTTTATAAAAATGTTTCAAGTCATTTTTAAGGAAAATAGCAATTTTTACTAATTTTTTTGACATTTTCTATAATAATTCACTTTTTAAATTTAGTTATTGAATTTGTTAATTGGCGCACAGTGTGACAAATTCTTTTATAAAAAATGTAAAATAAAATTATTATTAGTTTCCTTAAAAATGAATTTAAAAGTTTTTATTAAAAATGATGTGCAATGATGATAATATAAACGGGGATGCTCCTGTCTGATTGTGTTCGTTTTCTATTATTATGGGTTAGGACAATATAGAAACAGCAAGTTTATGGACAAGAACTAATTCATTTATATCTAAAAATGATTCATCAGATTCACAAGATTTACTAAACTAAAAAAATAAAAACCATGAAATTTATTTTTAGAAACTATGATAAATAAATAATCAAAATACTTCCAGTGGCGTCATCTGTCAGTAATGTGTAGAACTATTCATTTGAAATTTCTTTAGCGCTTGCGCATAAAACACTAATTCGCCGCGATTTACAGGTTATGTTTGATTCCGGAATGTCTGGAATCCAATGTCGTCCGAATCATACGAATGTTTGTGTTTGATAACTTTGTGTGTTTGATTGCTCTCAAAATGACATAAACACGCTGTAACTTATGTCGAATTGCAAAAATAATTCCTTAACATTCACCGTGTTGCATTTGAATAGTTATAATTTAAAAGACGTTTGCCAACCTTAAAATAATGGCGAATGCATTACCTGAGAGAACTTTACTCAAGACTAGTGGACTCCAGTGTAAAAATCTGCACGATTATTTGAAATCTCAAACACCCGAAGTGTTGGACAGACTTTATCACAATCCACCGATTTGTCTCGCGGTTTTTCGCGAATTGCCTACGATAGCTAGGCATTATGTTATGAGATTGTTGTTCCTGGAACGACCAGTGCCTCAAATGGTCATCACCTCCTGGTGCTCGAAACTTCATACCGAAGAACATCAAAAAGTTGCTCAAGTTTTGAATGAATTGAATGTTTGGAATGAAGTTTCTATGTCTGGCGGTTTGCCTGGGTGGACTTTGAATAAAACTTTTCAAACTAATTTAAAAATTGTACTTCTTGGGGGTGGAAAACCCTGGACAATGTCAAATCAGCTGGAAACTGATAGTAAACCAAGGGATATCACCTTTTTGGATTCTTATGCTTTGGAAAGATGGGAGTGCGTTTTGCATTACATGGTCGGGTCGCAGCAACAAGAGGGTGAGTTTTTTACTTCAGTTATCATGAATTTATATATTCATGAATTGAAAGCAAATGTTTTTTATCATTCATTAGTTTTCATATGGATAATGAATTCTCACGATAAGGTAGCAAGATTAATTCTCCATAAAGAATTGAAGGCACCTAAAAGAAGTTATTAGGATTAGATTTTTTTTAATGAGAGAATAATTGCAAATTATAACGCTTTCAAATTTGAGTTTATTTATAAATCTCGAATTTCTTTACATCGAAATGCATATAAGCCTTCAATTGCAGGGTGTCCAGTGGGTGGAAAAAGCGAGAATATCACAAAAAATTTGTCGGCGTGGGATATGAACGAGATTTTTTTATTTGAAGTGGGAATTTTTACATTCTTGATACCCGGTAACAAGGGTTGAATTCAGAAAAATTAAGAATTTGTATTCTTATGAATACGCGATTTTTCCTCCGTCTAAAAATCCCCCAACGAGAACAGAAAAAGTGCAAATCCTATTCCTCTCAATCGACTTAGTAAAATTTAACGAAAGCATTTACTTAACCTATTTTTCATTATTAAATCTTTTTATAACTTATAAATTCGAAAATTATTTAAATTTATATTTATTTATATTTTAATAATTTATTTAAACGTCTCAAAATATGCAACAAAGAAATCTATGCAAATGTGCGAATTTAAATAATTTTAACTCTAGAGAGGCAGAGTTGAATTAGTGAGAATTAAAATTTCAGAATTTAGATTCCGCATGAAACAATTAAAACAACTTATTACACATATTTTGTGAACTTATTAGAAGGAATTAAATAAAATCAAAATATGACCACTTCTGAGGTATAAAAAATATCTCTATGAGGTGCGGTACCGGTACAATTAGAAGGAATTAAATATATTGAAAACACGTTCTCTTTGGGAGAATAGAAAACGGTGTGGCGGTCGCTATGGAAATAGAAGTGAATAAGTTTATGAGGTATCTTATTCTTATTGTGGCATTTTAGACAGATGGAAAAATCGCGCATTCAAAATAATAGAAT
This sequence comes from Belonocnema kinseyi, assembly GCF_010883055.1. Classification (NCBI taxonomy): domain Eukaryota; kingdom Metazoa; phylum Arthropoda; class Insecta; order Hymenoptera; family Cynipidae; genus Belonocnema; species Belonocnema kinseyi. Next base: position 53,875,270 of record NC_046659.1, read on the forward strand.
AATCTTCACTTTTGCACTGAAATCTGAAAATATTAATTTTTCTCTGTTCTACGCTTATTACCGGGTACACGGAGAAGGATGTAAACTTTCTTCGCTTTTTTAATCACCATATTTTCATTCAATTTTCGAATAAAAAAATCCAAATTGGTTGGAAATGTTCAAACGATTCAGAGAGATAAATCAGGGTTGCTACAGTTTAGAACATTTTGAAAAATTAGGGAATCTCAAAATGGTGTGAGAAAGTCCTTAATAGCACGGAACTTTCCCGGGACGTGTAAAATGTCCGCCACTTGAAGACGGTCCACTGGAAACTGGGGAGAACCTTCCGTTATTGGTTTTTTAACCAAAATGATCTCGGAAACCATAAGGGGTCAAAATTGATGTAATTTTTTAGTTTTTTAGAGTACAGCATATACTACACTATAATATATCTATATCATTACCTTACGGTTTAAGTGATATTTATTGATAATAATAACAATAACGGTAAAAATGAGAGAATAGAAGGAAATTTCGAAATCGGGATTTTTTAATTGACCCTGATACAGTATAAGCTTGATAATAAGACAGGGAAGTTTTGGAAACAGAATTTTAAACTAAAATGAAAGAACTTATTGAAAAAATACCAAGTTTTTTCTGCGAGAATTACTATTTTCAGAATTTTTATAGTTATTTTGTGTAGATTTGAATTGTTCATGTGATTTTTCTCTACTTTTTATTGGAGAAAATGTTCTAAAACTTTCCGCAATACAAAACTAAAGTGTCCGATATCTCAATGAATCACAAGATACCGGAAAATTGTCTCAAAGCTGATTAGGGGTCATGCATAAATCACGTAAAGTTTTGTTTCTGACATTTTTAACCACGTATCCCCCTGTCTTGTGGTTCATAATATTGGACCCCCCCCCCCCACCTTACTGTTTCATATGAAATAACAATGTAGTTCAATCTTCAATTAAGTAACTGATTTGTCAACCACAAACGATGAATTCTCAATCAAAAATATAATAGTTGATATTTTAATCAAGAAAAGATTTTCATTTGGAATGAAAAACAGTTGAATTGAACAAAAAAGAACGAATTTCCAACAAAATAAGTCAAATCTGGATTTAGTGTCGCACATCCGGCGCAGCTCGTCTCGGAAACACTACATCCAGTTTTGACTATAGTTGAATCGTCAACCAGAATTGTTACCAAAAAATATTAACTTTCTACCAAAAGAAAACAAGTTTCAGATCAAAAAGATGAGTTTTCAACGTAGAAAGATTTTTCAGTCATTAAAGAAAAATAAAGTTTCACCTAAAATCTTGAATTTTCAAAACGAAAAGAAGAGCTTTTAACTAAACAGTTGAATTTTCATCAAAATTCAATGTATACATTTTTAACAAATAGTTGAATTTTCATCAAAGAAGATCAATTTTCTAATAGAAAAGAAGAATTTTCAATCAAGAAGATTAATTTTCAATAGAAATGACGAAATTTCAACAAATTAAGTAAATCTTCAACTATAAAGTTTGAACAGTGGATGTGATTTTAGTCCACATTTTATTTGATTAATTTTTACTTTATATTTTTTCAATAATGATGCAGTTAAATTTGCATTAAGGAAAATTGGTTTTTAATAAAAAAAATAAAAATGTTCTAATAATCAAGCAAACAGTTGCATCTTTAACACAAAAAAGACGAATTTGATACAAAACAGTTCAATTTTGAACCCGAAAATGTGACTTCCACAAAAAAAGTTAATTTTCTACGAAACCAGATTAATTTTCAACCAGGCAATTGCTTTTTTATTTAAAAAGGACAAATTGAAAAAATGAAATTAAAAAACTGAATTTTGTATTTCTTATTTGAATGGTACTTTTTTAGTCAGTCTTAAAAAATATTTTGAACATTCATATAGTTTATTTAATTTTTTTTCCCAGATAGGCTTAGAAAAATATTTTGAACAACTGAGGATCTTATACTGATAAGAAATCACTATAAATACGATTGGCAAGTCCATACAAGGCACGAACAGCGCAAAGAAAGCCAGTACAGTCTGTCAAGTTAAAGCGTGGGTGGCTTTACTCGCAGTCGGTAAGGTGTATAGACATGATTTTGGTGTCAAAATATTAAGAAGAGCTCCCTCTTTCATGCTTTTTGATTTAACATTCAGTTTGCTTACCGACTGGGAGTAAAGCCACCCACGCTTTAACTTGACAGACTGTATTCCATCATTCATTTTCAGTTTTGGAGTTTGTTTCCAGCTTTTTTAAAAAATAATTTGGGTACCCTGGCACTTTAACTGATAAAATGTCGAAAAAAAGTATGAAGTTGAAGGAATGAAAAGTAGATTAATAGAATTTAAAAATGCTCAATTTTTAGTTCATCTATTTTTATGTTTTCAACTACTTAACTTTTTTTTTAGTATTTTCTTTGGTAATAAATTAATTCCCCAACACAACACGAAGAATAAAAGTAAAACTCTTGGAACAAGCCTTCAAATTATAGGTTTAAAACGATAGTCTTCAATTTTAAATGTGTCTAAATTTACTATGTCTACGATTTTGAAAGATTTACCAAATCAAAATCTGTCTATTGATAAGCGTACTTTAAATATTTTTCCTATTTAAAGAATGTATTTTATAGAAATAAGCTAAAAAGATTTTAAACATTTTATTAGGTATATCAGCGGATGCAGTTCGAATATTACTTCATGCTGGACTCATGATACGTGAGGAGGATGGAAGCGCAGTAATTACACAAGCCGGTTTCCAATTCCTATTGCTAGATACCGCAGCTCAGGTAATTAAACTGCCTTTTACAAATGTTTTACACATTTTTTAAAGTAAAACTTCATTCAGAAATTAAGGGTGGCCACCCACCCGTGAGAATCGGGATAACTGGGATAGAAATATTGCATCGGGAGATTTCCGTATTTCATAACTTGCGCATTTTGTAATTCTTGAAAGTTTCCAAGTAGGTATTTTCACTTCAACCACTAGCTAACTTCACTTCGTTAAATGCTGAAAGGACAACAATGAACCACATGCATGGGACAAAACTTTATTTTTGTAATATCTTCTTAATGAATAATAATTATTATCATTGTACTATTTCATTAAATAGTTCTTACAAAATAAGAATTATTTTTCAAATACACTTATATAGAAATTTGGACCATTGTTTTCCCCTCAGCACTCAACAAAGTAAAGTTAGTCAGTGGTTGGAGTGAAAATACTCTAAAAATATCTAACTAGAAAGTATATCATTTTCAGGTTCACTACATTTCTCGCAGTCTTAAAAATTATGAAATTTAGAATGGTGAAAATGACAGTAACTTTTGATTTATTGAGAGAATCACATCTTTTAGTAAAAAAATCTATTCAGCCGTATTAAATGTCACTTGATAATTAATGATATGATACTTATTAATATTAATTTTTCGTCTTTAAAATGTATATAATTTTAATTTACAATTATATTTTGAATGTGAAATTCTAAAACAATTTAATCTTTTGAGACCTTGAAACTAAATTTTTTTCTCAAATCAATTTTGAGATTCATTTTTGGAGGTTTCGAATTTTTAATTTCATAATATTTTAGTTTCACATGCAAAGGTTCAAAATTTTGGGACCATTTCGTTATTAAATATTTGAAAATTTCATATTAAAAGTCTTGATAGACAGTTTTGAATTTAATAATTTTAGATGTTAATATAAACCAATTCGAATTGAAAATTGTACAATTTCAATCAATGAAATCTTATCATGGCAGTATTGTTATGTATTCTTTATCTCAATTTTTAATTATCAATGTAAGATTTTCAAATTGTCCGATTCTTAGTTGAAGATTTAAACAAACAAGTGATTTTAAATTGAAAAATATTTTATTCGAAAATTTCTAGATTGAATAATAATTCTAAAGGAAGATTTGAATTAAAAAAATTTAGTTCAAAATAAAAAAGATAAAAATGAAACTATTTGAAATTGAAACATCAGTAAATGGATAATTATGGTAATTTTAAGTGGTTCAAATAATTGAAATTTTTAAGAGTTTGAGTATAACAAATTTTTAATATCACAATTTTTGGTGACTAACTTTTTTTTCAGTTTGAAATTAAGTTCCCATTCGTTTAAGTTTAAACGTTTGGGAGTAGAATTTTGTTCATTTTTAACGTTTTCCATTTAAAATTACTATTTATTTCGATAGTTTTTTTATAATAATTCAATTTTCTCATATTATAAAAAGTTGTCTAATCAGCTTTAATGTTAACTTATAATTTTATTATGTAATAACAATTTAAAATTCTGGAATTTCAGAAGTTTTGCCTTTGAAATATTCAATTTAGTTTCCCATATTCAATTGTCAAATTTTAATCGTTTAATTTAAAATTATTCAAATTGAAAAGTTTTCAATCGTAAATTATTTAATTTTGAATGATTTTAATTATAATGAATATAATTTCAATTCCTTTGAATTTTAAATGACCCGATTTCCAAAATTTGAATCATGAAATATTCAATTTTTAATGTTTTAATATTCTCCTATTTACGAAATTTTAATTTAAAAATCATGTTAGTTTCGTGATTTTCCAAATCAAATAAAAATTGTTTAATTTTTAGCGCTACGTCTTAGAAATGATACAATTCAACTCCTTTTTCTAATTAAATTGTCTAAAAACGTTCGTATATTTTTTTAATTTACAGACGCTTGCAATTCAAAATGATGAATTATTGTTTCAAAAATATTTAAGACCTTATATTAAAAAATTTGTTTGTCAATGGATTTTTGAATATGCGTATTTCCATTTTAGTAAATAGAAATTCAGAGACATGAACGCGAATGCGCGCGCTTGCATTTACTGCTAGTGTGCAATAAAACGCATATCTGTATTTTCCTTTATCAGACACGCAAGTTTCCTTATCCTTCTTATTATATGATTTAAAGTCAATAGATTTCTTACAAAGAGGTTTTCGATATTAATCGACTTTCGAAATTGACCAAAGTTATTTATTTCCCAACTTGTAGGGAATTAAATTTTAAGTGACCGAAAATGATTTCTTCATTTTGAACTATATTTGTATTTTACAGAAAAGGTGAAAGAACAAGCATTTTTTTATTAAAGGAGAAATATTCAATGAGTCAAATCTAAGATTTTTTAATGTCCTTAAAGGAAAATTTCATTTATAAATACTCAATTTATCACCAAAGTGACATAGTTTTCAGTATTTTGATCATATTAAATTTTAAATCACCAAAAATTATTTCTTATTTCTTCTCCTTTTGTTTAAGACATAAACGTTTATTCCCAGGTTTGGTATTTTATCCTTCAATACTTGAGTACGTTAGAAGCCCGGGGTCTCAACCTAGTCGAATGTCTAACGTTCCTGTTCCAATTAAGTTTCTCGACTCTTGGTAAAGACTACAGCACGAAAGGCATGTCCGAAGGTTTGCTGACTTTCCTGCAACATCTGAGAGAATTTGGGCTTGTATATCAACGCAAACGAAAAGCTGGAAGGCAAGTTTACACCTTTGAAGAGGGGAAAATCGTTCAATTTCTACGCACCGCAATTATTAGATGTGATTAGAAATGATTGCAAATTTAAACAATTTCAGTTTAAAATTTTGAAAATTTTGAATTGACAATTGTAAGCGTCTAAATGATTACCGTTTTCAAATGCCAAGTTGAATGCTCCAACGCATATTTTTTTAAACGCAACGATAATAATTAATATTTTAATTATTAAATTTTCAGATTCTACCCAACTCGGCTCGCACTTAACATAGCGACTGGCCAAAACAACCCTTTATCCAGGGATTTAGAAAAAGAGCGATATATTGTGATAGACACTCATTTCGGAGTTTGTGCCTACACAGACTCAAATCTACATGTCGCTCTTCTCGGACTTTTTTGCAGGATGACTTGCCGGTAACGGAATATTTTACTCAAACAACACGAAACTGGTGGAGAAGCATACACAAATTATAATTCAACAAATTAAAAACAAGCAAGTTTTAGTTTCATAAAGTCAAAAAGAAGTAAAAGAATTTAGTTCACTTCCCAGTGGGCACATAAGTCCTAAACTTGTCCTACATACGTCTTTCGGCGGACGTCTTAAGGACGTCTTGAGGACCTTTTAAAGACATGAAAAGATCCAAAGGATGTCTTAAAGACGTCAAATCATATGACGTAGAGATACATTCTAAGGACGTCTGTAGGACGTCCCGGTGCCCACTGGGTTAATACTTTGCTCTTCCATATTTTAGTCGAATGATAAGAATTCCCTTCAAAATGGATTCAATCATCACTTTTGATAACGATCCTTTAGATAAATTTTATCACTGTGGTGTAGTTCATAAAATAACTTGCAAAATTTGTAAGATGACTCATAGGAAAGTGTATGCAAAAGTAGGTCACTTTGAGGAGTAAGTAGTTTGAATTTATGGGAATATGCAATAAAATTTGTTCTGAAAACTTTACTCACGATATTTAGCACAATATTTAATACAACTAGAAGACATTTTATGTAGCAATATTTGGTATTTTCGCAGTGTGAATTTCCATTCTCAATAATTTACTAAAAATTATATCTTTTATTAATCTTGTGTGGCCTACTCTAGAATAGACCCCCCTACTTAGGAGACTTTAATTGAACGAGTTTCCTTGATTTTATGGGAAGAATGTCCTGGTTTCCTCATATATTTTTACTTTTTTTTTTGCATTTTATAATAAATATGTTCTTATCTCATAAAAAAATTAATGCATTCCACTGTTACTCTTTTGCTGTTTTGCAGGTTTCCTAATTTAGTCGTATCAGTATTAACGAGAGATTCCGTTCGTCAAGCTCTTAGAAGTGGAATCACTGCCGCTCAAATCATTAAGTAAACTATTTCATTTGTTCGATAGTAAAAACCTTTTTATTAGTTAATTTTGCAATAAACAAATGACTTTTTTTAGTTATTTGCAGCAACATGCGCACAGTCAGATGATTAAGGATGGACCTCCGACTTTACCGCCAACAGTAGTAGATCAAATTAAACTTTGGGAAAACGAGAGGAACAAGTTTCAGTTCACTGAGGGCATTTTATATTCACAGTTCAATTCCCAAAGCGACTTTGAGGTGCTGAGAGATTACGCGCTTTCCACTGGATATTTGATATGGCAGAGTGAAAGGTAGGGAACATTTTTTTACAAGTAGTCCGACAAGTTGACAGTCTTATTAGGAATGGTTAAACTGCGATACGCCACCTGTTGACGAAAAGCGGAACTAGAAAGAATAGGTTCGATTTTAAAGGTGTACATTAATTTTTTTATAGAAGTGTTTTAACGATTTTTCTTGTAGAGTCTAAAGTATTTATTGGATACTAAAAATAAGTCTTTATCGGAAACAAAGGGATGTACATGGAATTTACATCTTATAAGGTGAAAAAACATATTTTTTTACAGATATCTGTCCTACTGTGATTTCCATCCTTTTATAAAATACATTTTCAGTTTATCAACTGTGAATATAAATTAATAATGATTTTTAAAACTAAACTGTTCTTCAAGATTTAAAAAGTGAATAATAATTTTACACGATGATTCGAAATCAGTTCGCAATTTTAAAATTTCCAGCTTCTAACGTTAAAAATTATGTATACTATTTCTATTGGAAAGTCTTATTAGTTAAACAAATGTAAACTCCCGATTGAAACTTTATAAACTATTTCCATTTTTTAAATAAATTTAAAATAATATATTCATAAACAAAGGCTTTTATTAAATTTCAAATATTATTTCTGTCTAAAATATTTCGCGGGCACATTCTCATCGCACGCTAAGCGCGCGGCTCACTTCGCTCGCAAGTTTGAGCGTGTCTAGGGCGCGCGACGGTTGAATCTCGCGCTTCGCGCTCGATAATAGGTTACCTCGCGCTTTGCGCTCGAACATAATTACACCTCGCGCTTCGCGCTCGGATATTTATTCTTTGCATTTGGAATGCTTGAAAAAAACTTTATCAAAAAGATCTCTTTTAGAAGGCAGTATTTCTATGCGTCTTCATATTCTTAATTGTCTACTTAATTAAGTATAGTCAAAGTTTAAGTTTCTTAAAGCTCTGTAGGCTTTGAGGTACACATTCTCGTAGTGACACTCGCGCTGCGCGCTCGATTTCCAACAGACATTTGTAAACAGGTTTTGTTGGATTTTTTTCTCGTAATTTTCGTCGTTTTTCAACACATTTAAAAAAAAATTTTTCAACGTTATTTTTCACGAATAAAACAAAAATGATGCGTCCTATTAAGAAGTGATTCTTAACGAAATTGTAAATATTTTTTGGGATAACCATTTTTGTTAATTCATCTTTTTTCGTATCCTACATAGTTTGTCCACAAAATGGAATTTTTTATTTTCCATTATTTTTTGTTCAATCAAAATTTGAATTTTCGATTTTTGAAGAAAATACAAAAATTGGTTATGATAATCCTGTAGGGCTTTCAAAAAGAAATGTTTTTCTTCTCTTGACTTTTTTTCATATCGTGCGTTTTTCGGCTTCAAATTTTGATTTTCGGTTGATTAAAAAAATTTTGAAAACGCTATAACTCTGAGAATTTTCTTTTCATCGAAAAAAGTCATGAGGATAAATTGTTTGTTCTTTTTAATACTATAAATATCCGTACATAGAATTTTCAAATTCAGAAAGGAGTTGTTTTAAAAAATTTTCAAAATGCGCTCACTTTTTGAATTTTTATCAAAAATGGTTGGTTCACGAACTCGTCCTTTCTTTTAGGACCTAAAAAAAGTGTGCTAAAGATGAATTTGATTCCTTCATTTTTTCGAGTGTTATCGTGTTTACAGACGGACGGACAGACAGACAGACGCCATCGTGAAAGCCTGATTTTCGGATTCAGGGGGTCTCAAAACGTGGAGATCCGTTGAAAAAGTGTGTTGTCAAATTTCCGACAATTCTAATACTTTCTTAATCATAAATGATGAGAATGTAAAAATTTTAATTTGTAAGTAAAATTGTTAAACTTCGATGTATAAATAGCAATTGAACACATATTATTCTTTAAACAAATTCAAGGAAGTTGAAGAAATATTTAGAGGTTTTGAAAAAATTAAAGTTCAATTTAAATTTTGAAATGATTTAAAATAATTTAAACAAAGTGTTTACGTGTACCGCCAAAATATAAATTTTGACAGATTTCGAACACAAAATTTAAAAGATTTTTTAAGAATTTGGAATGGCTTCTGAAGATTAAAAAACATTTCATATGAAAATTAATAATGATTTTTATTTTGAAAAGATAATTTTGAGTGATTATTCAAAAAGATTTAAAAAGATTTACAAAATTATCAAAAATGAATGTGGAAGATTTGAAGGAAATTTGTTTAATTTGGCAGAATTTAAAAAGAACTTTCGAAAAAATTGGATTCATTTTAAAGCATGTTTAGAAGTTCTGAAATAATTTCAAAAATAATTTAAAACATTGAAAATAGTAATGTAAACAACATGCAGATGTTTCAAGATTTTCAAATAAAATTTGGAAGCATTTTAAAGATTTTTTAACCATTTAAAATTTAAATAATTTAACTTTTAATTTAAAAAGTGTTCTGCTTGTAAAAAAATGTAATCGTTCAATTTTGAATGTTTCTATCTTAAAATTGCTTTAAATGATATAATTTTGAAATTTTGAAATTTCATTGATTGATTCTTCAATTTAGACTTTAGAGCTATGGAAATGATAACGTGGAATAATATTTTAAGAACTAAACCTGAATCTTTGAACTCTACAATTTATAAAAGTTAAAACACTTATTTAGCAGTATAACTGCATTTAATTAAAAATTGTTCAGTTTAAAAGCGTTCGGAGCTTCCATTTTATATGTGTAAATTATTTTAAAAGTTAAAAATTTAAGAGTTCCACTTTCGGTGCTTTCATTTGCAGCTCAGTTTTTATTAATTAAAATGGAAAAATTGTTAGCTTTAGAGTTCAATTTTTTAAACTTCATTGACCGTGAAAAATGTTTGCGAACCGGAAAATGACCGGGAATTTTTTTCTTGAATTAAAACGGCCACCCTAAATCGTCTATTATTCGTATTCTTCGCATAATCTGAATAAGATTTGTCGCTACATACATTAATTCAAATTTATTTAAATTTAAATTTATAGAAAATTACACGAAATGGTGAAATCATTATATTTTTTTAAACCTATTTGACAAAAATATGTTTTTTCACTGTATAATATGGAAATTCTATCTAAAACTTTTTGTATTTTTTAATGAAGATTTGTTTTTAGTATTCAATCATTGTTTTATACTTCACAAAACTATCGTAAAACACTTTTATGCAAAAATTAATGTACAGCTTTAAAATTATACCTATTCTTTCTAGTTTCAGTTTTCGACACCAGGTGGCGAAATGGCAGACCACCATTGCCAATAGAGGTTTATTTTTAAATTAACCTGGAAAGCTTTACGGGCGGAAGTAAAGGCTAAAGAAATATTTTTGATTTCAATTATCAGTACAGAATCAAAAGATTTTTTTACTTGTTTTTCTCAAATACTAGGTAAAAATAGAAAGAAAAATGAACTTTAATTTCGATGTGGCAAGTTAAAAAAAGTTGAGTACAAAAAGCAGACAAATCAAGGGGTTGACCACTCGACTTTTAAATGTACAACATTCTATTTCGAAGTTATTAAGACCATTTATATTTTAATTATTATGTATTCATAATTGAACCGCCGCATCGTAGAACGGGATATAGAAAAAGAAATCGTTTTACTGTCGTTTTTACTGGACAAAAATAAATTTTGATTGTAGTTTTAAAATACAAAATGCCAAAAGATTTCAAAGATTTCTTCAAAATTTCCAGAGATTTCAGGAATGAATCTACACCAGATTTGAAGAGTTATCAATCACTCAACATAATTTTAACTTTTTAGTTAATAAAATTAATACCAACCTTTTTTCTATTAACTATGATCGGTTTCTAAATAAATTTGAACATTCACAGGAAGCGCACGGTCGTTATTAATAAAACTGGCCACGATGATGTTAAAAGATTCTGGAAAAGGTACCAAAGAGGCGCAAACTGATTCGAAGAGACAGGACTTCTGTAAATAGGTTTATTCGATTTTTATCCGCTTTACGTATTTTATTAAGAAAATTAAGAAAAATGTGTTGTTTCTTCCTTATTCCGAGAAGTAATGCGTTTTCGATATTTATATTTGAAGAAATTGTAAATAAAATTCAATAATATAAAATGTGTTCAGATTAAAAAAACTATTAGCCTGATATTATAATTTAAAAGACAGATCACTGGGTTTATAAAATAACCGAATTCGAAATGAGAATCCTCTTATTAAAATTAGAACATTCGTACAAAATAAGAAATATTAAAATTCTATATTGCATTCAGGACATTGAATTTTTTAATTAATTATATTTAAAATCTGACTAAGAAATTAGGAGATTTTCAGAATTAATTTACAGATTCTTAGTCAGCAATAATTATGATCGACAATAATGCTATCCTTAACATTTAATCCCAGACACTGAGCGCAGAGTCAGTCGAATGTCAGCGTTGAGGCGCAGCCTTTGGTTTTGGCATTTTATTTAGTAATCCTTGGATTTCTTTCTTTTCGTCATAAGTCTTCCACAATTCATAGAGGTTTATTATATAGCGAGCTATTTCCTGAATTTTCTCCATGTCGGCGTTTAACTCCGCAAACCATGATTTCAAATCTTTTTGCAATATGACGCAGGCGATTTGTAAACAACCTGTAAATATTTCGAGTACGATTATCGAGTTTTGTACTTGAGAAAATGAATTAGAAATCCATAGGAAAGAATTTGAAACGCAATTTACCGATGGCGATTTGATAGGGAGGATAGAGCAGACAGACATCTGTTCGCAAGCTGTCGTTTATAATTCGCCAAGCAAGCGAAGCGAGCTGTTCATCTGGACCAACGTCTTGTATCAGAGTCAACAGGGGGCGATAAGGCTGATAGACTATCAGACAGCAATCCAAATGCTCCAGTAAATAAAATTCACATTCCAAAATATGATTTGTACGGTACGGAAATTCTTGCGAGTAGGCATAGTTGAATTTGTTCTTCACTGAAATGAACAACATCGACATATCAAAATTTGCTATATATCAAAACATAAATACAGGGCTCACTTCGGCTCAGTAAAGTTTTAGGTAAAAACGAGGGTGTTGATCACTTAACTTTTGAGTGTACAGCAGATTTCAAGATTTTAAAGATTTCACAAAGATTGAAAAAATGTCACGAAGATTTGAAAGATAGGCAGCCAGTATTTTTAAAATTTTCATCTCCCGGCTTTTTCCTCGTAAATATTCGTAATTTCTCTTAGCTTATACAAAAATTAGCTCTCTTTGCTAGACCCACATTTTTTCACATATGTTATCAATTGCGGAAGTCGATAAATATTAGCAACCATGAAAATATGAAATTTTAAAAATACATTATTAAACATTTAATTCCATTAGAGAATCGCGAAACTAGCATGATTTTAGATTAAAATTTCGAAAATAGGACAATGTCAATACGTTAAAAATTGATAATAAAATTATAAGACAACATCAAAGCTGATTACACAAGTTTTTCTAAAATAAAAAAATGAATTGAATTACTCTAAAAAAAACTTTCGAAATTTTCAAAAATTAAAAATTTAGAGTTCATCATGCAAATTTATAACTCTGAATTTGTAACCACTTAAAATTACAGAAGTTTTCTATTTACTAATGTATCAATTTCAGATAGTTTAATTTTCATCTTTTTTTATTTTAAACCCAATTTTAAAATTTTAAATCTTCCGTTAGAATTATTATTTAGTCTATAAACTTACGAATAAAATATTTTTCAATTTAAAATGACTTATTTGTTTAAGTCTTCAACTAAGAATCGGACAATTTAAAAATCTTATATTGAAAACTAAAAACTAAAATAAAGAATATCAAACAATATTTCTATGATATGATGTCATTTGTTGAAATTGTACATTTTTAAGCTTTTCAATTGAAAATTGGTCGATATTTACATATAAAATTATTAAATTCAAAACTGACTATCAAGGCTTTTAATATGAAATATTGAAATATTTAATAGCGAAATGGTCCTAAAATTTTGAACATTTGAATATGAAACTACAATATTGTGAAATTAAAAATTCGAAACCTCCAAAAATTAATCTCAAAATTAATTTGAGAACAAACTTTAGTTTGAAGGACTCAAAGATTAAACTGTTTTAGAATTTCACATTAATATAATTTTAAATTAAAATTATAGAAATTTTAAAGACGATAAATAGATTATTAATCAGTATCATATCAAGTAGTATCAAGTGAAATTTAAAACGACTGAAATGATTTTTTTCTAAAAGATATGAATCTGTCAAATCAAAAGTCACTCATTTTTCCCATTCCAAATTGCAGAATTTTAAATACTGCGAGAAATATTGTGAACCTTTAAAGTTTAATTATTTTAAACACTTTGGAAATTATATACTTTATAGCTGGAAATTTTCAAGAGTTACAAAATGTTCGAATTATGAAATACGAGAGATCTCTCGGTATAATATTTCTCTCCCGGCTTTCTCCCGATTCTCCTGGGTGGATGGCCACCCTGACTATAAACTAGATATTTTCACCGCCTACCAAATTGCGTAGAATTGACGTACGCACATAGTTCAAGATTTGAAAATGCAAACTGAGATCAATTAAAAATGAACTCGTATATCCGCATCTATTCACTTGTTAATAAAGTCATTAAAATCTCTTTGCCGGCCCTTTTGTAGTGCCAAATGTTGCCCTCTATGCCCTTTTGGAATTAAGAACTTTGGCGCGTGGCCACGAAAATCTAAAAAGTACTCAAAATGCCTGGTAATGCACCTGTTCCAAACTACAAATTTAAAATGAAAAATTGCTAAATAACATTAATAACATATTTCAAATATTTGAGCTTCACAGATATCACTAGAAGGGTCCGCGTTCTAAATCAGATAACTGACATTTTTTTCGAAACTGATTTTTTTGTATTTTCTGTAACATTTTTTATATGCAGTTAATATCCCGCCAGCGAAACGGCAAAATTAATTTTCGTGTTTTTAATTGATTTTTGAAAATCGCGTTTTGTTATCTAGATCATAGGTACGCGCTCTAAAGCTGTTAACTGCTTATGGCGTCTTATGGAAAATCCGTGCTTTTTCTCACATCGGCTTAGTTTATCGTAGAATAGGCCAGTGGGGCACATGTCAGTATGTATACAGTTAAGTGTGCCCGGGAAAAACAATAGAAAACCAGCGGTAGAACACTGCAGATAACATGTTTAGACCGCTAGACCTCTTGTGGGTAACATATGAATAGCTTTCACTTATCATATAACGTTCAATTTTGATTCTGATATTATAAAACTAATATGTATTATTTTTCTCTAGTAAATTAACAAAAAACATTTTACAGTTTAACAAATATTGAAAATTGCAAAAATAACAACGATTTTCCTTCGCCGTGTAAATTTTTTTATATGTCAGTTAACATGTTTAGACCGCGGACCCTTTACTTATATTGAACTGGAAAATAATAATCAAGAAGAGGGTTCAATATTTTTAAGATGAAGATTGAAAAAATGGCTCATTTTTTCGCATTATATTGTTTATAAAATGTCCAGTCAAAATCAAATAGTCATAATGATAATAATAGTAATTTTTTCCATATTTTAAAATATTTTTACTTGATCTGCATATATTTTAAAAATATTTCTGAAATTCATATTTTTATTATAGCAAGCGCTATATCTTTTCACCACGATTATTTTGGTTAATACTTTTTACATATTCAATTAAAAATCCAATAATTCCCATTTGATTATTTTTCCCTTGTAAGTTTTCTATATGCCCTATCAAGTGCTATTCGCATCAATGATATTTCGGATTATCTTTCACTCCTCTGTTTTTAAAATTTAAATTCGCTCCCTACTTATTATGCAAATACCAACTACAACTGAATTAATCCTTTTTCGATTAATCCTTCAAATAATCAAAGTTTCAGAGAATGAGCGATCAATATTTCTCTGAATACTATTCACTCAGTCTTTACGATTATTTGCTCAAGTGTTTTATTGTTCTCTCAATTTTAACATTAGCTTGCAAAATTTTAATTTATTTTTGTTAGTGAACCGGTAATGTCTTAAACAAGTCACCAAGTGAATTAAAAAAATTAAATGAAATTTTATTTTGGTTTCTTCTTTCTTTCATTATTTAATGCAAACGAAAAATTTAAAGTTTCAGAGTATATTATACAACTAATAAAAATATATCTTGTACAGACTTACCTACGGTTTGACAAGTCGTAATCAATCTACTATTAGATATAACGCCAAATTCTTCAACTTTTGAAGCAAGAAAGACGGAAGTTGGGGCTAGCAAGAGTGGATCGATACATTTTACA
This sequence comes from Belonocnema kinseyi, assembly GCF_010883055.1. Lineage (NCBI taxonomy): Eukaryota > Metazoa > Arthropoda > Insecta > Hymenoptera > Cynipidae > Belonocnema > Belonocnema kinseyi. Next base: position 53,890,718 of record NC_046659.1, read on the forward strand.
CTGTTTCTCGCATAAAATCGCTTAAAATAAACAGTCGCAGTTGCAATTACTTGCTGTCGTAATTTTAATTGTTCTCCTAGAACTTGAATCACTGAAAACGTATAATTCGAATTTTAAGTATTGATTTGAAAATTCGAAAATACTTGTATTAAAATTTATTTAAGTGAAAATAAATACTAAATAAAAGGACTTACGATTCGAAAAGAAAATAAATAATTTCTGATACTCTTCTTCCGATAATATCGAAAGGTCGTGTTGACGTTCTCGAACTAAATCTTGCTTATCCAACAACCATTGTTGACTGAAAAAAAGACAGATTAGCAAATAATGATTTTTCTGGGATCCTTTAGAAATAATTATTACGGAAAATTATTGCAAATTTTTTAAACAAATTCCATATTAAATATGATAAATAACATAAAAAGAAATTAATTCAAAAGTTCCAGTACCAGAAATAAATACTTAACGAAATTATCATATAGGGGGACTTTCAAATACATTACAACTTGTATTTCCCTCGGTTTTTATTTGATGTTCCTAGAAGGTTTTTGACCTATTAAAGGGATTACAGCACATTACAATACTGACACACTAGAAATTATAGATACCGACTGAACGAATCATGCTTTTATATCTGTCCCTCGGTTCGTTAAACACTCCGAAGCCTCTACAATTATAAAGAATTTGAGGTGATAGGTGATATCCTAATCCATAATCTTAAAATTGACTAAATTTTCGTAAGCCGTCTGGGAACACGGGAAAAATTGTGTGTGAATTCTGAAAAAACAACTCCGAAGCCTCTCAAAAAAAAGAACTAAACGAAAAATAATTTTGTTTAAAAAAAAATTTGCCCATAAAATAGTGACGCCAAAATAGGTTTTTTTCGCCTATTTTTTGACCTCGCTAGCGAACTGGTGACAAAATATAAAAATATGTTACAGATATCAAATTACTTGTAATTAAAAACCAAAGTGAGCATCGCTTTTCGTTTTTTTTTTAAATTTCAAAAAATTATCCCTATTTAGGGGTTGAGAAAACCCCGAAAAAATTTAAAAATAGGAAATACCACTAATTATACAATCATTTTTCATTGTATTTTTTTCTATAAAATAAATCTTATAAAAGTAAAATCACGTATATTTTCTTCATTGATAAGAGGTTGACGTGAAAAATGATTGTGGTATTTTTTTATTTTTCTGGGGTCTTCTCAACCCCTATATAAGGGTTATTTTTTGAAATTTTTAAGACACGAAAAGAGATGCTAATCTTGATTTACAATGACGAGTATTTTGATACCTGTAAAATATTTTTATATTTTTTCACCAGGTCGCTAGGGAGGCCCAAAAACAGGCGAACTTTGGCATTACTCTTTGTAAAGCTGATGAAGCTAACCTCTTTCCCAAAACTGCAGTAAAGAGATAAAAAAACCTCTTTTTTTGGTTCTGAAGACAGTAAACATGTTTCAAAACAACTTTTTTTGAAAAAGTCTTCTTAAACTTCTTTAGAAAGTATTTGGCACAGATATTTTATGTACGAAGAATTTCCTGGAACAATTGTTTTATACTAAATCATGTAAAGGGGATATCATGATGGGATATAATTTGTATGGACATAACAAGAATTTAATTTTACTATTTATAAACGTTAAGATTTGATTCTTTTTTTAAAATGATTCTTAAATAATAGTATACACTAACAAAATGGCGGGTGCGCTGCTTCACAAAATTCTGTCATTTTAGATGAAAGCCTAAAATAATTCGAATCAGACAACAATTATATTTTCATTTCGAATTTAAATTTCATGTGGTAATAATATATTTCCATTTAAGTGCTAATGTTAATACTAACAGTGATAGGGTCATCAACTAAATTTTTTTTATTTTCAAATATGAAACTATTCACTCTAAAATCACTTATAATACGAGTATAATTGAAAAACAGCTTTTTCGATTGTTTATTTGAAAAAGAAAAATGTATATGATTACACACAGACACACACACACACCCTTTTCTAATTTGAGTGGCTGTTGCACTATGCTGTCACCTAGATGTAACGTTATACGCTTTCAATATGTTCATGATTTTTCTTTAAAAAATGTCTTTAAAAATTTTGTATTGTACTTTATTACTTGATAACGGCTACCGAAAAGAGATAAGTAATTATAAATTTTATTTATGTACAAAAATCTATTTTTTAAGTACTTCTATTATTTTAACTATACTAAACCATTTACGGGTTTTATGCAATAATGCTTTATCGCCTGAATTCCTAAGTTTAATACTTTTTGCACGATACGTATCGCAATGTATTAAAACTGGACATTTTTTCAATTATTGGTCATACACATTAAAAGATTAATCAGAAATAAGTTTTTAGCATTCATTTAAAATATACATTATGCGCTGGAATATTTATTTTGCATTTTGTATAAGAACTAAAAAGTATTATTGTGTTGACTTCTGGTAAATTATCCGAGCTCCCTTTAATGCACATGTTTCTTTTGAAAAATATAAATTTCCGATCGATATTTTATTACTTTTTTTATTAATTATTTTTAATGAAAAATAGAAGTTTAAACAACAAAGTTTATTGTTGATGGTCTTATTAAGAAGTACGATTTTGAAATGTCAAATTTTGAGGTTTTCAGCTTGATATTTCTGTATCAGTATTTTGTGGAAATAATGAAATTCAAGTTTTTATAAAAGATATATTCCTGAGATTGATGTCAATTAAAAGTGGGGAGAATAACATGCCTTTATATAGAAAATTAGTTTATGAAAATTTTCGCTTTGGTTTAATCCTCCTTTTTCTTCTTGGAATATCTCCTAAGGGGTAGACGGTAAAAACATCAAATTTTAGAATATGTTTAAATGGTGAAATTCTACATATCCGGTAAAAAATTTTTTCATGGGACTTCGCTGTGTTTTTTTTAAAACTACGTCGAACATCGCGTAAGGATAATCCTTTTCTAGTCAATACGAAACGCAATAACAATATGAATGAAGTCAGCTCTTCGAATTCGATTGCTTTACATTTCGAACTAAATTTTTTTTGTATGAAAGTTTAAAAAAAAATGAAATCCTATTTTATTATTTGTACATTATACAAATATACGTAAGTACTGTTAAACTATACGTTTCTTTGATTGAAATTATATTTTTGTAGGTATGCTTATTTGTCAAATGAAAAATATAATACTATTTTTACATTATCAAATTTAAATGCAATTTAACTGGCGACTTTAAATTTAGAATATTGTCGCAAATATTTCTTTTCGCGGAATGCTCAAATGGCATCAGTATCATTTTTGAATCGACCATTCTTTCTACGTTGTGTTACAGTTTTACTAAAGTTATTTCAAGTTAAAAAATGGTCATTGTTAAAAATTATTGATGAAATCGAGGATAATTTTGCCATAGTTAATTGTAACTAATTTCAGAAGAGAACTGAAGGCGAACTTTGGAAAATAATATATAAAGGTAAAATTGTTTATTTCACGTTAGTTATTTAGAGTCTTATGTTTTTTTCTCTATGGGTAATTCTTATTTAATCCTAATCTTATAGGGCTCATTTTATTTCTTAAAAAATTCTTTACAAATCTCTGCGATACGTTTATATTTAAAATTTTTATTTAGGAATTATACGATTGCTATATATAAAAATATATTTTTTTTAATTCAATTTATTTAACAGAATCGTAACAAAGAGATTTTTAGATAATCTTTTAAGGCATAACATGGGCCAAACACCATTATAAATCATTTTTAACAATGCTCATTTTTTAACTTGAGTATTAATACATCCTTAATGTTTGCTGAAATTCATTAAATTCACGCATGGTTTTAAACACTTCACCCAATCGTTTACATTCTTCTTGTATTCTACTTTCAGAAGAAAAATAGAACACGTTATCCTAATATTTATTTGCAATAAATGTAAGATCAAACTTGTTAATAACTATAAGTCTCCAAACTTTCATTATTATTAAATTTAGGGCAAAATTTAAAATAATGCATAATGCACAAGAGCAATTGTAACGGAACAATTAACACAAACAAATTAATACAAGAATAATTCATAATTTCCAAAAAACAATGTTTTGATACACAAATATTGTTTGTCAAGTAGATAAGGTTTTAAAACATTATCAAGTAACGAAAACTGCATTTGGTATAAATACAGTTTGATGAATTAAATTATTCATTGTGTAAAGGATTTAAAATTTCATGCTCAAAAGAAAACTTCCCAATTAAAAAAAATTGATTTCGATGGGCTCTACGAATAATAGGTTATCGATTCGTTACTGCTAAGAATTAGGCTAGCTTCATTTTGTATGAAATTTAGTAAATACGTAGAAGTTTCAAAAGAAATAAAAATCTTTCAAAATTTCTTGTTTTTAAAGTTATAGGATCCTGAATTACATTACAAACTGTAACACAAAATACTGGAGTTTTGAATTAGTAGGAAATGTTTCGAAAAATAATAGTCTAATATTCGTAGCACCAATCGATTTAATTTGAAGTGTTTAGCAATCGAATTTGAAGAACTAATTTCATTCATATTGTTTTTCGATTCGTATCGGATAGAAAAGGGTTATCCTTACGTGACTTTCAAAATGGCTTAAAAAAACGCAGCGAGGTCCCATCGAAATTTTTTTTGGATATGTAGAATTTTAACTATCTAAAGATATTCAGCAAATTTTATATTTTTTTCTTGAACATCATAGGAGATATTCAAAAAAGAAAAAGGACTTTTTAACCAAAGCTACGATTTTCATTAGACAATTGAGCTGCCGGATCGAAAAAGGGCACATTAACTTTTTCAGCTCGAGCGGGATGAGTTCTCGTAGTTTTCAAAATTTGTTTCGAGTATTAATTTTTAGAAATTCAATTACTGCAATAAATTTGCATGAATTCAGTAAGCAAATATTTTCAGAATCTCAGTGTCATTTTTAGATGACTTTTGCTCCCAGTGGGACCCTACGGTGTTTATTAAACCCCTTTTCTTTATATTTTAATCTTTATTTATATCTCAACATCATTTTTTTTAATCCCGTCGCCACGACGTTTAGAGGATATATTCTGTAATGAACATAATGATATAACTTTAAATGGTAAAAATCATGATTTCAAGAATTTTCCAAACAAAATTAAATTTTTGTTCAGTCCAAAAATGTTAAAACAAATATTGAAACCCAAATTTAAAAAAAAAATTAGAAATTTTTTGAGAATATACAGACAACTATTGCACAGGATCATTTTGACCTGCTAAGCCTGGCAAAATCAGTTTAAACCCTTCATAATAATGTAACTTAATTCCGATTTTTCGAATCATGATGATAAAGTTTGAGTGCTCCACAAACTTCGTCATTATTTTGACACCGATCTAACAGTCTTTAGTAAAAGATTAAATTATACCACACAAGTCATCCTAATACATTGACCTATAAAAACGATGTAAAATGATAATAACTAATGCATTATTTAGAAATTTAATTCACTCGCATTTCTAAGACAAAAATTGTCATCTGTTTGCAAATCGCCCATACACAAATCCAACAAGGCACAATATTATATTTCTGAAGTCTAACCACAAAAATGTTTTTGAAAAAACAACATATTTATAAGAAATGCTGAAAAATAATACACTGAATTTAAGTTTATTTCACTTTACGCATTGCCAAAATAAAATAATTGCGACAAAGTGAAATCATATTCCCAAAAACATTTGTGAACAAACTAACCTATAAAAACTGGGTTTCGACGATGGACAAAATAAAAAAAAATAAGGAGAAATATAAAAAGTACATTTTTTGACAAATCAATTACCTCTCAACGCTTCTGTAACTACGTTAAGATACCTTACTATATATTAAACTCAAGACTGAGGCCCAAAACAAAACATTTTTATTCATAAAACTTACTGGTGCGAGCTTTGCCAAAAGTTGCCTGCCATTTTTGAAAAAAGCAACAATAACTTTTCGACTAGGCTAGAGTCAAATTTGATTATTCTCGTCCATAAATTTGACGAAAAAATGCTGGGACATGTCGCCTTTTGACAGACTCTTCTTCAAAGGAGAATTCGATTTCAGGACAAAATTTTATTCCGGACATCATGAAAATAATGGACGCACTACATCACAAAAAAATAATATGATTTCGCATTAACAGATCCCGTAGTTTCAGACTTTGTTGATAGATTGTAGCCTTTCCGTTTTAAAAACAAACACTGAGAAACACGTTGATTTTTGTTAGCTTTGTAGTGTGTACACTTGTGTACAGATATCCGGTGTCGTGTGCGACCAAGTGTCGAAGGAGGATTTGATTTCTTAAGGGCAGATCCACAATTCATCACAATTTCACAATGTCATTTTCACTTCATCGATAGCTAAATTCACTGCGTTGAGTCTTTAGGGGAAACCACGAAGGAATAATAAGGAGACCCAACTGCCAGTGGGAAGCTATCTGAAACTGACAATAGAAACATTACCGTAAGTGATACGCACATTACTGGAAGTTCTTAGACTTGAGTGCGCAGGTGCGCAGTTGTCCTCTTCCTATACATGGAAAAGTGTGCGAGTGAGAAGGTTTGTCAAATTGACGTAAGTTAGAGGTTGTGTTCTTTTGTTGATCATCATACGAAAGATACACAAAACAAATATATAAACAGTATTTTCGGTACTTGTTTGAAAAATGTGTGAACAGATTTTGAGAAGGAAACGTATAGGTAAGTACCTTTTAAATTTGTAATATGATAAATAGGCTAAAGATTCTCAAGGCTCAATGACAGGTAAAACAATAAAATATATTAGACGTTTATTGTACTTACAGTGAAGGCTTTAAAAAAACGAAGTGTATTTGCCTTCTTCGGCCTGTAACTTCGTCCACAACCCGGAACTTGACACCTCATGGCTTAGAACACATTTCTGACACTTGCATCAAAACAAACAAACAGAACCTCAAAACTTACGTCAATTTGACAAACTTTCTCACTCGCACACTTTTCCATGTATAGGAAGAGGACAACTGCGCACCTGCGCACTCAAATCTAAGATCTTCCTGTAATGTGCCTATCACTTACGGTAATGTTTCTATTGCGAAGTGGGGGAACGGAGGTAGGTCTCCTTATTATTCCTTCGTGGGGGAAACAATATCAACAAATTGAACAAATGCACGGTACAAAACTTTATTTATTGTTTAAAACTTCGTAATGAAAAATAATAATAATTTTATTAAATAGTTCGTAAACAATACAAACTAATTTCCGAATAAATTCATGGTGAACAATTTTTGTTTATTAATTGATATTTACAAAATACGGTTCAGTCAATAAACATGGGAATAGAAGGGAATTGGGCATGGCGCGTCGCAGCGGAGTTGAAGCAAAATGAACGGAACGGTGTACCATCTTAGTGTGTTAGACTCCCGTTCGGCTCCCGCTTGTAACTTCGCATCAATCCCTGTGATAAGTTGCGTGTGGCTAGCTCCCTCCTATTAGGTATTTTCACTTTAACCATCAGCTACTTCACTTTGTTAGGGGCATGTGATACTTAGAAAATTGTCGATTTTACCAGTTTTAGGCTCCCCCGGCTTTTTTCTAGAATAATACATATTTTGTCTTAAAAATTTGAGAAATGATAGCGAACATGCTAATGGACGTCCCCACACACTTTATTTCTGTAATATCTTTGTAATTAATAATAATTATTATAATTTTATTATTTCATTAAATACTAATTAAAAAATAAAAACTATTTTCAAATATATGTACTTATATAGAAAAAATTCGCTTTTCCGAAGGTAGTAGCAAAATAGGGCAAAAATATACTGAATCCCATGCATTTATCCCTTGTTTTCCCCTCAGCAATCTGCGACATGAAGTTAGCTGTTGATTGAAGTGAAAATGCCTAATTCCTAAGTCCAAAATTTAAACCGAATTGATGTCATTGAATATTCTACATGGACATAGGAAACACGGGACTAGGAATGCCATCCTAACTTGGCGAGCGGGGTTGAATCCACGGGAGGGGGGAGAATTCCATGAATGGGGAGAGCCGCTATCTTACGATGTGCCATTTGATTATGCGCACGAGCATTTTTTACCAACAAACTATGCATGAAAATATAAACATGTGGGCGCTGCCATGTTTGTCGCGGGACATCAAAAGGTGGTGGACCTCCCCCTCATTGCATCACCCCTGCAATGGCATGCCTATAGTCCCTTGTTTCCTATGTCCATGGTATTACCTAATAGGTATTTCAGGTTTGGTGGGGGAAATACAAAATGTCTGCACGCCGGGGCCAAACAACAATCACAATTACATAAGACGAAACTTGATTTTTGGAATTACTTGGAAAAAAAAATAATTTTTCAACATAAATGTGTTTGGATATTATGTTTTATTTTCAAAAATCAGTTTAATTAAATAATAGAATTGATCAATTTTAAATTCTCATTCATGAGAGTGTAATGTAATCGTCCAAATTTTTTATCTCTGGTTTTTAACGGATCTTTACGTTTCAGCACACACAGAATCCGAAAATCATCAACTTTTATTGGCGTCTGTCTGTCTGTATGGTTACCTGAATATTGTAGGCACGCTGACTTTCGAAGGATTTGTCGAATCGAGTCAGCCTTTGATACACTTCTTAAAGTTTTCAAAATGAAGGTTAAGATAGTTAAGCAGATATTTCCAACCAAAATTAAAAAAATGTATAGCATTTTCAAAATTTGGCATTTTTTTTCTCAAATTTTTGAAATTGTTGTCACAGTTTCTTATAGATGGGTAGAAGACTTGCAAATTATCAAAATAAAATTTTCCATGTCGATAAAAATTAGAAAAGTTATATACTTTTTCAACATTTGAACAAAATTTTTTTATGAGTTTTAGAAATTTTTGTCAGATTTTCTGGTACATGGAAAAAATACTTGCAAATTATCAAAATGATATTTTTAAATTGGATTAAATTTCAAAAAGTTATATACTTTGTAACATTTTGAAAATTTTCAAAAAAAGAAAACAAATTTAATGGGTTAAGAAATATCAATTCAAATTTCTACTAGGTATAAAACATATATATTTCGAAACTATTTTTATGAAATTTCTTAATTAGAAGAAAGTTCCAAAAGTTGGATCATTTTCAAAAATATGCAATTTTTTTAACAGATCAGTATAAAAAATTATCTGGCGGAAAGATTTAAATGTCTTTAAAATAGAATTAATTAGAAATGTATAGAATCAATCAATATTAAGTAATTATTATTGTACGCGAATTCTACAATTACCATAAGTTTATTGCGCCTTAGGAAACCTGTATGTGAGTATTTTATCCGAATTTACCTACATTAAAACTTTCATCAAAGATATTGTTCAGTTCACTATCCAAAGTAGATTTTGAGGTTAGGAACTTTAGATCTTGGGCTATTTTTAGAATCGTTAATAGGTCATGGCGCCAGTCAGACGATATAAAAAGAGGACCTTTGGACTTACAAACAGGAAACTGTCACTCAAAGAGTTTAACATTTTACGGTGATAAAAGTTGGACGTTGGAACCATTATCCTTGAACTGCCACTCAGTTTGATTGCCGAAATCAGTAGGAGGAGCAAAGTGACCTCATTTGTGATTGGTTATTCGACAATGAAAGTGATTGACGACAGCATTTTGATTGGTTAAAAGCTAAAAGTAGGGATAAATCCCTCCCAAAACGAGATTATAAATATAGATGCAGAGCTCAGAAACATCAGTTATAGTTACAAGTTTCAACCTGATTAGAGGTTAATTGGCGGATACTTGGCATTTCGACGCGCTCTTTAAAAACCTTGAACCTCCGACTATATTTGTATAGAAACAATGTCAAGTTCTGAATCCAAATTGTTTGACCTTATTGAAGTGTTTCTCGGTTCTCAATACCAGCCTTTTCAAATCTGCCGCGTCTAACACGTACTGCATTACACGATCATTGTCGTTTATTCTAGAGATCAAATAAGAGAATATGTCACCCATGCACATATAAATATCGATGACTTATAAAAATCAATCGCTTTGATCAGAAAGTATAAATCGTTGTATTGATTAAATCATTTATTTTCAAACCTAACTTGAAAATTGTCGATTTTACCAGTTTTAGGTCCCCTCGGTTTTTTTTAGAATAATGAATATTTTGTCTTAAAAATTTGGGCAATGATAGCGAACATGCTAACGGACGTCCCCACACACTTTTTTGTGGTTAAATTAAAAAAAGTTTCAATTTACCAAAATGTGATTAATTTACATAGCGCTTACGAATTAGCATAGATTTTTTCAGTGTTAGATTCTCCCGGCTTTTTTCATAGGATAAAAAATATTTTGTCTTCAAAATCTGGGAAATGATAGCGAACATGCTAACGGACGTCCCCGCACACTTTTTTTGTGCTTTTTTTTCAAAAAAATGTTGATATTGCTAACAACGTGTGTTTATATTTCGAGGTTATGTGTGTTACAATTCTCTCTAGCGTTACTTCCAAACTACACAATATTTTTGGCCGAAAACTTTGGACGTACAAATAAACATAGTAACTAATCCCCCAGAACTAACCTTGTTTGCAGGCAATCAAAAGCGTTTACTTCATAAAAATTTCCAAATTATCGGAAAGGCAGAGATGAAAAACGACGTAAACTCAAAATAATGCACATGCATACAATTAACAAATAATAAAATTATAATAGACTATAGGTCAAACACTAATACAATACGTCGTTCTGTAGAAAAACGGGTTCCTAATTTTACTTTCTTCTGTATCTTATTTCACATTATTATGAAAAAATGCTTAAGGGCAATTTAGTTACATATAGGAATAAGCTTCAGACACCAAATATTAAAGGGGGGCGACTTATGTAACACCTCAAAAATAAGAATTTTTTTTCAGTCATAAATATGCATAATATTTTTAATTATAAGGGTAGATGTTGAACATGTACAGCCGAGAGATGTGAAATTGCACGCACTCTAGTTTCTCACAGATTCGTCTGAAACAAAAAAAAAGTGTCCTGAAGTTTATATTCATAGCTTCTGTGAGAAACTAAAAAAGTTAAAAAAAAAAATAAATCCGAGAGGTTCACACAGAAGACAATCATTTCAACTATATGTGTATGCAAGGAGAACTCAATCAGTCAAATACTTTTTGAGTTATCTTCCGGGCAATTATGTAAAATATGAAACCGAGAAAAATGTGTTTAAAGATTCACATGTTGAAAAAAGGCAGCATCGGCAGGCTAGCGCGAGGCGCCTTTTAGGGGTTAAAGAATGTACCTGCGAGTTTGAAACTTTTACAGCATGTTTTTGGGATGACAAGCTTCCATTTAAGCAAAGAAAAAAATCGATTTTTTGTAGCTGTTACATGGGTCGCTCCCTTAAATTATATTGTTACAGTCATTAATATGAGTACTTACTTCGCATAATCTTGAATTTGAATTCGGTTTCCATTTGTTTCATCTACAAGTTATGATCCACATTGGCAGTCTATCTCTTTGTTCTAGTGGAAAATGATCAAGTTTAAATTCATCCTCGCTTCTATTTTTACAAAAGGGAGAACTGTAGCAGACAATTTGTCTTATATTTTAAACTTAATTTTAGTTAAACTATGCGACAGGCTTATCGCGTTGTTTCCCGCGAAGTGTCCAGGAACCACAATGGAAGTTGCATTATCCTGTCAAATGTAGCACCCGGTCGGATAGGGCTTCTTGTATACATGTCGTGTACTAGACTAGACCAATTCCCGCGGGATAAAAGAAGATAGTAGATCATAGTGCGCATGCCCGAAACGTCGAAGTTTGGCATTAAAGTTGCAGTTACAGCAGTCAGATCGTACGTATTGTTACGTCCAAACTCTGCTATCGAATTTCTTCCGTTAATACTCTCCACTGATTTGTTGAGGTTTAGGTCCGTTACCTTTCGTTGAATGGTTGAAACCATTAGCCACGAAATATTGGTCAGGTTTGAAATAAAATGATTCGCTCGGTACACAGATTTTATCTTGTAAATTAAACTTGAATGTTTATTATAATTCGTCGATTATTAATTGTTCATGAATGACATATTTTCTATTTGAATTCTAGATTAAACAACAATATTCGTATATTGCAGTTAGTGGTAGACACAGCAGATTTGAAAAGGTTGGTATTGAGATTCGGAAAACACTTTCGTAAGGTTGAACAATTCGGAATCAGGACTTGGCTTTGTCCATCTTATTTGTTTCTAAACAAATAAGAGATAACTAAAAAGTATAAGAGTCGCAGGTTCAAGGTTTTAAAGAGAACGCCGAAATGACAAGTATCCAACAATTAACGTCTAATCAGGTTGAAACTTGTAACTATAACTGACTTTTCTGAGCTCTGCATCTATGTTTATAATCTCGTTTTGGGCGGGATTTATCCCTACTTTTACTTTTAACCAATCAAAATGCTGACATCACTTACTTTTAGTTTCGAATAACCAATCATAAATGAGTTCACTTTGCTCCTCCTACTTATTTCGGCAATTAAAGTGAGTGACAGTTCAAGGATAATGGTTCCAATGTCCAACTTTTATAACTGTACATTCATAATCAATTCCATATTAAAGCCATTTGAATCTTCCCGCCAGACATGGACATAGGAAACAAGGGGCTTGGCATGCCATTGCGGGGGTGATGGAATGAGGGGGAAGATCCGCCACCTTTTGATGACCTGCGACAAACATGGCAGCGCCCACATGTTTATATTTTCATCCACAGTTTGTCGGCAAAACTGATCGCGCGCATAATCACATGGCACATCGTAAGATGGCGGCTCTCCCCACTCGTGGAATTCCTCCCCCCCCCACCCGTGGATTCAACCCTGCTCGCTCAAGTTAGGATGGCATACCTAGTCCCGTGTTTCTTATTTCCATGCCGTCAGAGAATTTACTAGTTCTGAAAGTATTTGGTAAAAGGGTCTTAGCGCCTTGTAGTTTTAGTTTATAAAACGGCTCATGCCGTTACAGTACGAAGATCGGTATCCTTATTATTACCATCTTTGTTATTACTGACGCTAATTCGCCGAAGAGTGGAAATCTTCACGGGCGAATCATCATGCAAAGATATTTCGTGAGGCTTCCAGTTCATGCACCAGAACGACCGGATCTCAGAATGGCCGGAATGAAGCGTTGACCAATCAGAAAACTTTTGCGGAAACAGTGTCTCGTTCACGAGCCGAAGTTAGCCGCAGATGAAATTTACTATAGTGCGTGTCACATTTGTTGTGAGTGTTTTTTGTTTTCAAAAGTGTTTACCACTTGCGGTTATCAAAAATAATAAATTATTAACATAATGATCAGTGTTGATTAATTAAGGGAACATGGTGTAAGTATCGATTTTACGTACAGTCTTGTACATTTATTTTTGCGTTTTTTAAATGAAAAGTTTTTTTTAGGTTTAAAGATTATGTGTAACACATACACCGGCTTATATCGTTGACAATGCTTTATTTGCGAAAATTGAATAATTTATAATATTTGTCTGAATGTAAAAGAAGAAGGGAGAATAAAAAAAGAATTTTTAACATTTTTAATTATATTTTGTATAGCTCCACATTAAATTATTTGCAATATGTATTCGAAACATGCATACAATTAACAATTTTGATTCAAAATTTATATTAATTTTGCAGATATACATATAAATATTTAAAATGCAATAAATGCTAAGTATATCTGCAGAATTAATATAAATTTTGAATCAAAATTGTTAATTGTATGCATGTTACGAATATATATTACAAATAATTTAATGTGGAACTATACAAAATATCATTGAAAATTTTATTAATTATTATTTTTATCCTCCCTCCTCTTTTACATCCAGACAGATTGGTGCATGGATTGGAGGCCTCACGAAATATCTTCGCATGATCAAAGATATTAGGTCCTAGATACGGCATGGGTCTGTGGTGGGGACAGCCGATATATATATCTAACTACATTTTCGACTATATCGAGGTGCTGCCCTCTTCAACTTTTCACCGTTTCTATGGTAACCGCGACCTCCTAGCACGCCAGCGGGCGAGGTGGGGCTGGGGCGCACACCGAAAGTTGTTGAATTCCAAACCGAACGTGATTTTCTGTTTCTCGTTCTCGCGTTCGCCTTCTCCTCCACTATATCAATCTTTGCTACAGTTGAGGCGGTTGGCTGTGTGACGTAGGGCTAAGGCCTACTTAGTGAATGCATACGCCATCTAGCGGCTTTAAGCATACATGCTCAAGTCAAATAGGGACTTACGTTACCGGTAATAT
>NC_046659.1:53905104-53908286 GCF_010883055.1 Belonocnema kinseyi
TGAAATGAAAGATTCATTAAAGAAGTCGAAAAGTACTCAAAAAGCTTGATTTTTTATTTATTTACTTTCACTAATATGACATAATCAACGTGACGTTTAGACGCGGCCTAAGATAATAAAATAGTTACATTTTAATTTTAAAACAAGAAATAAGGTAAATTAATTTAAAAAATAGAAAATTACGAGATTTAAAAACATGTAAGAAAATTATAAACAAAATTTCCTTAACAGTGCGTATTTATGATATAGAAATCTCAGGAAGTCAAAAGAATAAAAAGGACCAAGGTTCACAAAGATAAAAGTATTACGAAAATATTAAATTGTTCAAAAATTTTAACTACACTTTAACTTAGTTATTCTGCTTTAAATAATAAAATTCAAGGGATTGAAGCCTTTAATAAGAACACGTAGGATTGATGGTTAAGTAGAAAAGTAATTAGAACTTCAAACAATCTTAAATCTAACTTTTGATTGAAAAATTTGGTCACCTACAAAAACCAGTCAAAAATGAAGAAAAAGGAAAAGCACCAAGATTCGAGATGGTTCTTTTTTAATGCTTCTAGAGAAGTTGAGGGCCGATTCTAGTGTCCAAACTCCGAAGTCCCATCGGGGCCCAGAATAGACATGAAAACCAGCTGACAGTCTGACCTCGCTTTATTCAATTCCACAAAGGTTTTATCGTTTTCCACAGGAAATACTTGACATTCCTCGCAAGACAAAATATGTATTAGCCGTGACCCATTAAAAAATAAGTACACAATAAGAGTGTTTTAAGAATCACTTTTTCAAACTTCAGATAAAAATTTTAATATGAAATTATTATTGTTTAGGAAATATAGCTTTCCAAATAGATTTCAATAAATAAAAACTTTGTTTTAGAAGTTGTATGTGCATTCTTTAAATATAACAATATTCCATAAAAAAGTTTAGCTCGAAAGTCACAGTGGATATATAACTGAATCAAAATATGTCTTAATTCTGAGAAATACTTCAAAATTCGATCAGGCCCACATAATTTCATATTTAAATCTTGAGAGGCCAAGATTATTATTCTTATTACTAAAAAGATTCCTTTAAGACTGTGTTATTTTTGTCTTTATAGTTTTCAGATCTTTCGTTTGATTAACATAAAACCTTTATTTTAGAACAATACTTCTATAAAGAAAGAAAGAAAGAAAGAAAGAAAGAAGCTTGATATTCAGAATTGAGTTTCACTTTTCAGAAGAAGCCTTTCTTAAAAAGTTCATATTTCGGAATACGTAATAGAAATCGAATAAAGGAATACCCAGGTAGAACATTTTGTGTGAAGAAGTCTCCTTCGAAAGGAATTCCTTTCAAAGGTTTTGAAAACCTGCCTTTAAAATGCAAGGAATAAATTTTCCAAAGAAAAAATGCTACGTGCAAATAAAGCTCTTTTAGCATCAGGATTCCAAGTAAGTATTTTTTTCCTTCCTGCGTGCTTTTCAAGCTCCGAATGTTAAAATAGTGCAAGGTTTAAAAAAATTATAATTAGCCTTTGTCAATAATAGGTCAAGAAAAAATATTTCGTTTTTTTTAATGTTCGTAATATTAAATTTGCGTTCTATGCTAAACATATCTTGAAAGTTTAAAATTAATTATGTATACTTAATAAACGAGTCAATTCATACAAAAATAAATAAAAACCATATTTTCTGACTTCTGTAACAATCACTGAATTAAATTGATAGCGGAGCTTCAAACCATTGTTTTTTAACATTTTAAAGTGTTTGACAAGTTTTATAATAAAATAAAGGAAAATAACAAGCTAGGTTACGTATCATTCATGCGACGCAACAGGAATTGACTAGTTTTGACAACTTAAAACACGATTTACTATTCGGAGGGCGTTGGTTGAGTATAATATTAATACACATTATTTATACACTATAGTTGTATTAAAATAAAAATCAAACTTACGGAAGGATGTTCATTAATGACAATTACGCCTGGAAAGTTCAGGCGCCGTAGCACGTACACTGGCTGTGGCTGAGCAGCCATGGTATTGTATGGTTACTATTCGGAGCCACGGAAAAAAAGTTCATTTAAACCATTCCAACCCGAACGTCAAAATCGAAATGAACGTTTCGGGCACTAGACTGCTGCAGCACACACATTGGATCATGGCACACACCATCACTATACCCTCCGTAAACCAAGGACGTACCAACTGGGTGTGTTGTTTATCATTTTTTCCTTTTTGAAACTTTTCACTTATAACCAAAGGGAAATTTGAAAATATCAAAAATATGTACATGAAATACTCAGGAAAATTCACCCTTAGCACAGATTCACGTCAATACACAGTATAAGGGATTTGTTTTGGATTGTGGGGTTATAAATCTTTCGCGACACTCGAAAATAATTGGGTTTTTATAAATGTTAATTCGGCAGTTTAAGTAGGCGAAAGTACGAAAAAACACTTATTATAAAGTCTTGTTTATTTCACTAACTTCAATAACCCGGCCGAAACATCGCGAACACTCACGAGCATCATGAACACTTCCTACCGCCAAAGTTATCCCCGCGAGTATGACATGACTCATAAATACAACATAAAATTTTTACGTCCATGGAAAAAGTGATACGCGTGACGTCCCTGACACTGTCACTTATATTGTAATATAAAGGTGTATTTACACGCCTGTCGAATGCAGACGGAAAATGTATCTTCCTCTCATTCTACCATGTGACAATGCCCCGCATTTATTGCACTCTAGATTTTTCTCTGTTTTCCCGTTGAGTGGAAAATCTAGAATGAGATAAATGCATGGCATCATCATATGGTAGAGTGAGAGCAAGATACATTTTCCGGCTGCATACGACAGGCTTATAAATACACCATCAGAGATTCTCTAACAATCTTTGATTTGGTAGTAGCAGAGATAAGTTGGGAGATAGGCGATCCCATGTATTTAATTTCGAACGATTTTCGCCAGCGCCGCCCATTACGTGAGGCTTTTGCCAACTAAAATAAAGCGCCCCGCATTACTCAGGCCAATTTACGAACTGAAATAGATGATCATGGACATAGGAAACAAGCATGGGCATAGGAAACAAGGGACCAGTGATCCCAGATCTGAAACGAGACGTGGTCTAATACTATGACACGTCTATGTCCGTGTGAATATGGTAGGAGACGATATAAATGCCTGGGTTGCGCG
>NC_046659.1:53908386-53943790 GCF_010883055.1 Belonocnema kinseyi
TATTTTTTTTGTGTAAATGAAAACGCACTGAAAACTAAATCAAATGACTAGAGAAAATATTTTTCAAACTTCTGATAGGATGGGTTCGAACTTTATTTTTCGGTTGTGACGTTTCAGGACCAATCAGTTGTTTGAATAGGAGTTTTGACACTCATCCAAAAAAAAGTTCTTCTTAAAAATGAAATATTTAATACAATTTTGAAATTTACTACAATGCTAAGCGTTTTATGCCTTATTTAAACTAGTTATTTGTAATACAAGGACCCTAAGTGGCGCTTTTTTGCCGAGTGTGAAAGTTGCAGTGCGTGTTGGATTGAGGCGTAGACGAGGCGAGTACTGCAATTCACACGAGGCAAATTGACATTTAAGGACCGGCTGTTGTACACTATTTTTTATCACACCAGTCAATCATAACTGCAAATAGTTTGCATAGAAAGTCCTAATCTGAACACCCACGAGGGTCCAGAGACGGAGTCCGATAATATGCATGGGGTAAGAACTTCATACTAAAATACCCTAAGTAAAAATTGTACAGACTGTGTTAAAAATAGCTGTTTTTTGTATCGTTCGCAGTAACTAAAATCGCACTAATGATGGCGGTGTGATAAAAAAAATATTATTTGAAATTCATGCAAGTTCGACATTTCTTTTGATTTCCCCTTCCATTCATGTAAAAGTATAAAAATATATTCATTTTTTTTTTATACGGTAATAATATTTCCATTGAATTTAAATTATCAGTACACTTGTGGCAGAGGAAGGGACAATCAAGTAATATGCGCAAGTATGCTGGTCTCGAGGCGCCATTGCA
Organism: Belonocnema kinseyi; assembly: GCF_010883055.1. NCBI lineage: Eukaryota > Metazoa > Arthropoda > Insecta > Hymenoptera > Cynipidae > Belonocnema > Belonocnema kinseyi. The sequence continues at coordinate 53,909,198 of NC_046659.1, forward strand.
TTTTTATTGTACATGCGGATGGCTTGTATGTACGTGATTTGCAAGTAAGTTTCTATTAAAATAGTTCAACTTAGATTGAAATAATTTTCTCGTTTTTCAAATGAATTTATTCTTATTTTCAGAGCTCAAATGGCGTTTATGTGAACGGCAATCGAATATTAAGAGACACAAAAATAAATGAGCACGACGTTATAGGAATCGGTGTTCCCGACGTGAACCCACAGGCACAGGATTGCTTCGCCTACACTCTAACTGTGGTTCGTTTTCTAACTTTATTTTACAATCTATCCTTATCTACAAACAATCTACATGAGCTACTTAAATCACATGATTTACTTTGAACTAATCCATTTTATTTCAGGAAGATGGGAATGCACAGTTAGAATTATTTGACTTAAATCTCCTTCTACGTCATTTTATCGGGCAATGAGATTATTATTTATTGACTAAAAATAACTGATAAGTTCAAACAACACTGTTTATCAAACGTGGTTTTTTAAACTGTCATTTTTTAATAGTGCCCTTAACAATATAATAGTAAAAGGGTGTCCGAATATTCTGGTTTTTAGTTTCGCGAAGTAGTAAACATATTTTTTTTCGATGCGCGCTCGAAATATTCAAGTACTCGAATACCTAAGGTCCCAAAAAAGGAAATTGCACGATTCCTATTGAAACTGGGTCTCGGTAGTGTAGTGTTAACACTAAGTAATGACTAAAGTTCAAAAGAAATAAAGTTATAAGATACTGCTATAATATTTTAAATATACCATTTTGTCATCTAAAGAATAAGATTATGTAAGTGATATTAGTAAATTACAAGCTCCCTATCGGTAGAAATTGTCAGCCTGTATGCAATCACCGAGCGAACGATCGAAACAGGTAAAGTCAAAAAGTAAAGTCAGAAGAGATTTTTTATTTGCATCGCTTGCTTTGTTAAAAAAAATGTTACCTTTTTTCACAGTTTTTTTTGTATTAAAAACCGTATTTTTTTAGAGTCAATTCGCAATTATGTAGCCAATCCTTAATAAAAATGGCAATTTTTTCACCCAGCTTGTAGGGGAGTCTTCCGCAGAAGCTCGGAAAGCGCGGTATTTTTCCGGACTAAATTATTAGAAGAAATTACAATTTTTATGAAATGTTGACATACATCAATGGGAGCGGGGAAAACTCTCCTACACGCTGAAAAAAATAGCCAATTTTATTAAGAATTGGCCACATTATTGCGAGTTGATTCTAAAAAAACACGGGGTTTTCAATGAAAAAAACTGAGAAGAAAGTAATTGTTTTCTTAAACAAAACAAGCGATGCAACCTGACTTGGACAATAGTGTTACCCGTTACGAGCGTTCGTCTGGATCTTGCATCCCAGCCCTCAATTCATTGTACGTAATATTACACTAGTAATTTTACTAGTAGGACATTGCATCACTATTAATCCTTTAAGGCAGTTTTCTGCGAGCTGGATGAATATTCATTTTTTTTTATTCATCAACTTAATAATTAGAAATTTTGTTCCTTTACGGAAAATTGAGATTTTAAGTAAATTGAGATTTTAAGATTTTTTAAAGATGGAATTAATTTTAAATCAGACTATGAGTCATTTTGCTATCGCAAAACCGATTGCCGACGAAATATCTTCTCTTTTAAAGCATATAAAACAAGATGAATTTGATGAGTTCGACACAAAGTGACGAAAGAGATTTTTGTTAAGAAAATAAAAATTTAAGCTTTAGAACGAAAAAATAACACAAGGTGCGACAAAAGTCTACAGAAGTAAATTATTTCTCTGAAAAAGATTAAAAAATAAATAGACTTCTTTTTAAACGTTTCATTTTCCAAAGTTGTGCTAAAAAAGGAATAAAACCCGTATAAATTTAAATGTTTTTCTAAAGCAATCGCAGGCTAGCATAAAACTGTATCATTAAAACAAAAAACAATTTTGATCTGTATTTGGCAAATAAACGAGATAGATTCTAAGACATGTTGACGAGACGTTTGAATATCACGCGCATAAAAGTTTACACCCTGGGAGCTAATCTTCTTTTTTAAATTGAAAAGTAGATTTTTGAGAACGTTTCTTTTTTCTCGTTAAAAATTGTAAACATGTAGCTTATGCCCATTTATTGTACTGTCCTTCAAATAATTTCCCATTTTTTAATTTTGGGCTTTGAATGAACAATTTTGGAAACAGCGTTCTAAATTTTCAATCTTTTTACTGTACCCTGGGCAAAAATCAAGATCATTGACTACTGGGCCATCTAGTAAAAATTTGGTAAATTAAAGGTTTTTCATAAACAACCATTTTGTCTAATTAATATTGTTATCCCACATATTATTCTACCCTAATCAGCAATGTTTGATGATTCATAATTAAAGAATTTAAAGTTTTGAGCAATTTAAATTGAAAATTTAAAAATGAAAAACTCCTATATAATTAAAAAGTTTAAGGTGGTGTTATATAGTTTCAAGTTTGAATCGTGTAAAACATTAAAATTATAAGTGGAAAGCCTTAACTAAATAATTGTTAGTGGGAAACATTATTTTAAAAGTGAAGCAATTTCAGATCAAAACTTTATAAATTACACTCAACAATTTTATTCACAAACATCAAAATTTTACAGGATAGTAAAAAATATTAAAATTTTTGCAATTTATAATTTAAAAATATAAATTATTTACTTTCTTTATCTTTGTAAAAACCACAAAACACTGTTAATAATTTCTCTGTGTATCCACGCGTTCTGATTATTTCTAAAATTGGTTTGAAGATATTTTCATAAAGATGAAATTTAAAGTGAAGATTGAACTAAATTTAAGATTTAATTGACTGGAAATTTAAAGATAAATAATATTTCTAACAGGGTAACGATGAGGATCTCAGGCGACTTTCAGACGACGCAGTGGTGCCAAACATTCCAATCAAAGTGGAAAGCGACAGCGAAGCCGATCTTGAAATGCAGAATCAGCAGATTGGCGGTTCATTTAAACGACCAGCCGAACTGAGTAACAGCATTCCATCGAAGAAGCTAAAGCTCGGGGCCAATAATCCGTACCCGAATCCCATTGGACGTGATTTAAATCGCACTAATGGTAATTTAACCACAAATAATAATCCGCTTAAAATACATCTAATGGCGACGATTATACGCACTCATATACGCAACAAAAGAAAGTCCCTGTCGAAGGGCTAACTAGTTCAAAATTTCTGATAACTGCCACGTCTTTAACAGTGACCAAAAACATTTAAAATTAAATAGAGACTAGAGAATCGACTGATATATTTTAGTGTAAAATAAATTCTCGACTTTTTATTTTGGTCTTTATATAGTAGGAAATCTATTTCTACTGATAATCTGCTCGCTTTTTAATTATTGTTTTTAGCAGAGTAAAGTAAATAATTTCTACTTTATTCGTTTCAAATTGTATAAAAAAGTGCCTGATAGATTTGCATTAGTAAAAATAGCAAAAATGTGCAAGTTTGGTATTTTTTTATGTTAATGATAATAGGACTGAATTGCATTGAAAAATGAAATATGACTAAGCTTTTTTCTAATGTTGAAAATAAGAAACATATTCGATTGTGTGATACTATCTATAATATGAGATAGTTTAATATGATCAATTTAAGATAATATTTTTTAGATATTCAATAGAATTTATTTAATTTCCCGCTTATATTTGATAAGAAAGTCATTGTTAGCAGATAAAGGTAGGTGCAAATGATAAAAGTTGAAATATCAGATACTATTAAAGCATTTGTCAAAATAGTCGCGTGGGTTATTTAATCCCTAAACGATATTTCCTTCCTATAATTTAAATATTTAGCTTACAAATTGTAGCATTAAAAGCGAAATAGAGAGTCGCCAAATTTTTAATAATCGGGGGAAAGTAAGACAGTACAGAAAAATTATGAATCTACAAAATACAGTGTCGACCAAGATATTAGGCATTTTAATGTGGCGTAACCGTGCGCCGGTTAAATCAATTTCCAAGAGAGCAATATCGTTTTGTGGTCCAGCGAACATTAATAACACAGGCAATTCCACATAAATAATTTTTTGACGCTTAAGTAGTAACAATAACTGGATAACTAACAAAATAGACATTTTTCAGCGGAGCGAAAAAGAATTCTGTAAAATTGCATTGGGGCCAAAAAGTTTGATTGAAAAAAGTTATCTAGTTTCGAAAAAATGGATAGGGAAATTGACAATCTCAAAGTTGCATTAAACTAAAATTGGAGCATTTTCAGCTGTAGATTTTGATAAAAAATTAAATATGTGGTTCAGATATAAAATAAAAACATGATCCTTATGGGTAAATAAAGTTTAGTGAAAACAAGTTAGTCAATTCCGAGAAAGAAGTCGACTGAGCATTCTAAGATTAAAATTTGATGCGTTTTCAAAATCGTCTTTGTATAGCGATTGAATATCGAATTTTTTGAAAGCATATAAACATGATTCCGAGAAATGGATATTCTGAATGAGAATAAAAAAGGTTATATCCACTAAAAATTCTTTTCCTAGAAAATTAAAATTGAATATCACAGTGTGGCAGACATTTTTGCTTAAAATTAGCATATATATATTGTATCAAAACAAGAAAATTTGAAGAAATCCTTTTATCAAAAAATTGATTTGATTATTTAATAATTTTTTATGTTATATAAACCTATTTTAGATAAAAATGTTGGATATCGAGTTTTGTACTGTTGGTATGACTAGTGTGAGTACTATTGAAAGTCACTGCTAAATTTGCAACATGATTACATGTTTAAAGAAATAGAAATACACTTTTTTAAACACCCTTTGCAATCTTATGAAGTTCCGCGTCGAATGACTCCTAATAGAGATATTTTTGACGTGAGAAGTTGTTTTTTTTTTTAATCAAGAATTTCTGGAATTTTGTTCCTGGACTTCAACTTGTGGCATGAGTTAGGAGAGATTAAGTAAAAATTTGAAATTTATATCACAGACTTTGAAGTTTTATCTTCAATTTAAGCTCATGAAACTCAAAAAACCTTCACATGTTCCCGAGATATGACTAAAAATGTTCAAGCATGCTGCGTCGAATTTCTGTTGTTTCATGTATTAGAGCTATTAAAGTTTTTAAAAAGTTTTATGAGTTTAAATTGAGGATAAGACTTCAAAGATATAAATTTATAGTATATAATATAATATATAATTTATAAAAGTGTAAATTTCAGATATTTCCTAAAACTTTCCTAGGTCATGCCATGAGTTGAATATAGGTACGCAATTCGAGAAATTCTCAAATTTTGTTGAAAAAATCCTCATCTGGTATATTCTCTTCGAATGGCAAACAAATGCTCTATAAGTTTTCTAACCGGTTTTTAAAAAAGGTTATCTCTTTTTCTTTGAACGAGTAATCATGTTTAAAAGTCAGCAGTGATTTTTAATAGTATTCGCACACGTTGTACCGAAAATTTTCGTTGGTGGTGTACATTGTACATACAACTTGACTTCGATTAAGCCGCTGCATCGATTTCTAATATCTTCGATGTTAATAATAATTGTATGAATATTTAAAAAAGAAATTCGTATATTTTAAAACGATATCAAAACATAACTTTTAAACCTATGGACATAGGAAACACGGGACTAGGCATGCCATCCTAACTTGGGCGAGCGGGGTTGAATCCACGGGGGGAGGGGGAATTCCATGAGTGGAGAAGGCCGCCATCTTACGATGTGCCATTTGATTATGCGCACGAGCATTTTTGCCGACAAACTGTGCATGAAAATATAAAAATGTGGGCGTTGCCATGTTTGTCGCGGGACATGAAAAGGTGGCGGACCTCCCCCCTCATTGCATCACCCCCGAAATGGCAAGCCTAGTCCCTTGTTTCCTATGTCCATGTTTAAACCCATATAATACTTACCTACTTCCTACATTACCGAAATTTTTTCGCAGTAGCTCATGTCCGCACGAATTGAGATATCGAGTTGAAAATTTGTGAAATGAAATAAGAAGTTCCTCAGCAAGCCCGGTTTAACCAATAGGCTTATGTAAGCTATTAACTAGGGGCTCCATGAAGTCGAGGTTGTCGTTTTTTGGTAAATTTAAGTTGAGTTAAATGAGTGCAAAGTGAATCAGGGGAAAACCAGCTTTGGAATTATATGAAATACGGTTTATTGTTATTTTCCGTAAATGAAAAATAAAATTTCAGTATTTCAATAAAATCGGAGGTGGGAGTAATAGCATAGGGGTGCCATTTTATTAAATTCGGCCATGTTTCTGAGGAAAGTTTTAAAACTTTTTGAAACTTCTAACATAACAGCGGTTAGAAAACCCATTTATGAAGAAAAATGTCCTGCATATTTCTTCAATTCATTTGATTGTTAACACAAAAAATTAAGAATTACGTTGAAAAATGAAAAAAATTAAAATTATGCCCCCTTTTTTAAAATACTGATTCCACAGCAATTAGTTCGAAAATGTTGGAATACTCAAAAGTCAGAATAGAAATTTGTGGTTCTTTACTTCAAGGATTTTTTTCTTCAAAAAATGACAAGAGATAAAGGATACTTCTTTTTGGATCTATTTCGGCTTTGATATAGAAGTTCGTATTCAAAGGTTTATATTCAATAAGTTATTACACATTTATGAACTCCCACAATTTGAAATACTAAATCTGTAGCGATTTTAAATAAAATCATGAGGTAATTTGTTTATTAATAATGTAAAGCTTCACTATGAAATAGGCATCAGCTACTTTAACATAAAATATTAAATCTTTGTACTATAAACAACAATTAAAATTTTGAAAAGTTGGCGGAGTCCACCCATAAAATAAATAAACCTAATAATAAAATAAACCTAATACTTATCTTAACTTACTATTTTTGAACATATTTTCGGTGAGCCCATCCATAAAAAAAATCTTTCCGGCGCCCTTGGAAAGAGCCCATGACACTTCCGAAGAACCATCTTTCGTACTATTTGTAAGGATACAATACATTTGTACCAAACAAATAAACAAAGAATAGGGTTTCAGAAAATTCCTTGCAATAAACAAAAACAATTTTCTATTCTGACAGATTTTTTTTCTGTAATCGAAGTTTTCTAGAAATTAATGACTTATAAAGAAGTGTAATATTACAAAAAAGATGTCAGTTTTAGAGTAGACCAAATTTTTAAAAAAATTTTTGCTGTGAAATCAATACTTTAACCAAAAGAAGCACAATTGTAATTTCTCAACACAATTCTCAATTTTCTGTATTAACAATCGACAGAATTAAACAATGATTTAGGTAATATTTCTTCGTAAATGGGCTTGTTAACCTGATGCTATGTTAGAAGTTTTAAAAAAATCTGAAATTGCACGAGTGTATATCTCGTAACTGTTCAATTTATGGGAAGGGGAGGGTGCTAATCTTACTATTTCGTAATCAATACGTATATATTGGCCATTACCACGCTAATTGAACTGTTTTGGGAGAAAATGTTATAAATTTCTGTATTAAAAAAAAAACGAAGTGCCATGCTACATAGGCAAATGTCAAGCATACTGAGAATCACCAAGTAAAAAACACAAGTCTTCGACTCGACTTCCATGCTGGTGTAGAATAGAGTTCATTAGGTTATCGTTCATTCAATTCGAATGTACCATTGCATCGTAATTATACAGAAGTCTCTGTCTCTCTCTGGCGAGCATCGAGCTCAATTCTTGTGGTAGGCCTACAGCAAGAAAATAGAAAAGGTCAGCCAAGACGCCAGACACCACATGGTACCCTGACACCGCCTTAAGTCCTTGAATTTCTAGAAATACCAAATAAAAACTTAAAGTTTTTCCAAAAATAAAAAATTGTATAATCCTAAAAAGGTAGGACCAAACCCACGTTCCTTAGTGCCTTTTATTTAATTTTACAATTTTTAACTTGATATCTCAATTTGTGTGAACGTGGTTTGTTGCGAAAAATATTGATATATTAGGAATGGGGTAAGTATTACATGGCCTTTATTACTTTAAACCAATTTCTGAATTTAGTAATTTATAAGTAATTTTTTACCTAATTGTTGAAAAAATATTGTTTTCTAAATTAATGGATAACACTATAAATTGCTTACAAAACAAGAACGAAATAATCATAAACTTTTGTTTAATATCAAAGGTTCAGGTTTTAAAAAGTCAACTGACTATTTGATAAATCTTTGTTCAAAGAATTATTATCACGAAAAAATGTATTTTTAAAAAATATCTATGTAACTTTCGAGAATGCAATATTAGTATTGATGGTATTGTTTGAATTTAAAACAAAAATTAATAACTGAAATATTTTTAAAAAAATCTGAACATAAATCATAAATAAGTAAAGGTATTTGATTATTTATTTATTATCATCGTTCATGAAAATCGTATTGTTTTTAAAAACTTGTGCAAAGTAATGAGAAAAAAGTTAAGTTAAACAAAGGATTTGTTAAATAAATAATTTTTTAATGTATAAAGTTTCTTCATAAAAAATAATATTGTCTCCTTTAAATGATACCGTAAAATGGGACTAAGCGGCGCGTCTAGGAAAGACCGGCTCACTCGCAACTTTATTTTTTATAATCAATTATCTCTTTCCTTGAAGAGCCTATTTCATTATTACCGATTGTTTTCTTTTTCGCAAATGCTAAGCTTTATTTTAAAACTTTTTTGTACACTTTCGTTAGCTATAACTAATAAAAAGTAAAAAAAATTCAACTCATAACTTGTAGAAGTTTCTGGAAATTTGTGCAATGGATCATATTTTCTAGCACCCGTGAAAGATTTATGTAAGCTTCCACATGAACACATGATATTTTTTGTCCTTCAGGATGATTTTTGTAAGAATGTTGGGGGGGGGGGGGGGGGGGGGGGGGGGGTTGTAGTACTTCACGAGGATGGATGGTAAAGTTCGTTAAAAAAAACTACTTAATTTTTTAGGAAAACCCATTTTTATTTTTCAACTTAGTCTTCTTTTAGTCTTATGCACTTCGTTAGATGCTGCTCCAGTTTGTTGATCTCTTCTGAAAAATAGGATTTTCCATTTCTTTATATGTCACGTGCGCCGAAGAAAGGAGGCTTACTCTAAAAAAAATCGAAATCAAGGTTTTTACACATTTCGACAGTTTTTTAGCTGCTCTTGTTAATTAAACCATCGGAAAAAACATCCGAGCGTTATTATTGCTAATAATTGAGTTCTTAGGTACCCGAGTAATGGGGCTTTGGCTCGAGAGCTTGAGATTCCGTGAAACATCTCCCACCACTCACCATACCATGTATGCGTCTCATCTATACCCCGTCCGTGAGCCGCGTCTACGACCTATCTCCTTCCATTAGAATGTAGTGGCAAGTGGAGAGGGAAGATTTCGTAAGTCTTCTCTCTCTCCTAAAACTCCAGGCTATCGGGTCGACTACAACCGGTCGTCCTGAAAAATCTCACTTTTCAGAGAAAGCCCCCTTTCTTCGGCGCACGTCACATATTGGGAGAAAGGTAGTAATCCCAGGGAGCCAAATCTGGACCATATGGGGCATGCTCCATGAATTGAAATCCTAAATCTAGCAATTTTGCGGCCTCAACCGCACAGTGAGCTAGTCCATGATCATGCTTGAACATGAATTTTTTGTGGGTGAGTCGTTGACTTTTTCTGCAGTTTGGTTTTAAAAAGGTCTAATAACGATGCATAGTGTACACCTTAATCTTTTTCAAACAGTCGTTGAAGGTCATTTCTTCCAAATCCCAAAAGATAGTCGCAATAACCTTCCCGGCTGAAGGAACGGTCTTCGCCTTCTTTGGGGCAGATTCCTCTTTGGCAGTCCATTGTTTGGATTGTTCCTTAGTCTCAGACATGTAGTGGTGTATCTATTTTGCAGTCTAAGTATCGTAACGACGCGTGAAATCCCATGGGTTCCGCTCAAATAGCTGCAAAACCTCCTTGGAACACGTAACACGATTTCGTTTTTGGTAATCTGTGAGTAATCGCGGCAAACATCTTACGGATAGCTTTATTACGTCTAAATGTTGATGCAAAACCTTTATTTACCCGTTCCTTTTGGAATTCCATAGCACCAGCAGTCTCAGGCAGCTTCACTCTGCCATATCGTGGATTCAAAAGGGTGTCCAGAACGGCGTCATATGATCACTTTGAAAGTTTTATCCAGTTTTATTCCAGTTTTTATGCTCAAAATATATTTAATTTTTCGCGAGTTCATTTTGATCCCAACAAAGCCCAGTGTTTAAAAACTTTTTTTCTCATGGGCGCAAAAAATAAAAGTTAATTACAGGGATATATTAAAACATGATTATTTCGTGTAGAATAGAAGCATCAATACCTAATTTAAATTTTTTCTTGAACTTTATTGTAAACCCCTCAAAACGAACCGGTTAGTCCCATTTTATGGCATCAGCTATAAAAGTGGTTGATCCAATAAAAAAACAGGATTCATATTCAGCCACAGCTGAATATGAATAAGTAATAAATATTGAGTAATAAATGTAAAATAAGTACGAGTTATAGTGATTACCACCCGAAATCCCCGAAGCGGCGAAAAATGCGTCTTTATATTTACTTTACGACAAAAGTTGAAATTCCTGACTTATTATTTTAAATTATTTAGAACAGACATGCCCAAGCTGAAGAAGTTCCCGCCAGCCACACATGTTTTGCGCTTACCACTATTTCGGCTGGAGAGCGAGAGTGGTGGTAGACGCGTGCCTAGATTTTAATTATTTTAATTCAGCATGTTTACATTTGTTTTCAAAGAATGTAATTCAAAGGAGAATTGTGCAAAGTATTTATGTCGGCAAACTTTCAACATTATTCTCATCATCACTCACCTGTAAAACTTTCTCTTTTTTTACAGCATTCCTACAGTAAAATATACCTGACTGCTATATAAAACAATAGTCTGCCTCAAAATATTACCTGTCTTGATGATGAGCAGGTAGGACGGTGAAAACTGTAAACGGCAACCTAAACCCCGGCTTAAGGTCTTAAAACTTAAGAGACTTAAAGTAAATTTTTTAACTTAAACATATCAACGTAGTATGCTCAAGTTTAATTTCGTATATTGTATTTAATACATATAATATTTAGTTTTAGTAGAACATATCTGAATTTATTGATACGGAATAGGATTCAGATTTTTTTATTATATTTCATTTCTGTAACGTACATTTCTACCTCGTACATGATGTTAATAAATTGTTATACTGCAAAAAATATCATCCAATATTTCTATACATCATATGCACAATGTAAAAAACGGCGATACTAAAATATTCAACAATGCACATTTGTACAAAAAAGAAAAACTTTGTACAATTCTCTTTTTAATTACAGTTATTGTCAAAAAATTTAAAAATACTAAAATAAAATAATTAAAACTCTAGTCACTATTACAAATTGATATTGAAACGTTGGTCGCCCCAAGCACCCTGTCAAATATTTCGTATCTGTGGTGCTGCTTGGGTCTGAGAGGAGAGTGCTAAGCACGCGTCTACTACCACTCTCGTTCTCCAGCCGAAATAGTGGTTAGCGCAAAACATGTGTAGCCAGCGGAAATTTCTCCAGGTTGGGCATGTCTGATTTATGTCTGATGGGCATGGCGCTTTCCAAACTTTTTTTTTGCAGTTTTCAGGGAGGGGCAGGGCCTCCACCCTACCATTTTTTTCCCTCTACTAGAACACAAGGGGGATACTTGACTGTGGGTCATGCGGGAGGTTTCATGCTTCACACGAAAGAATTAGAGTCGGTTGAGAAAAATTCATATGTGTTAAACTGTTAATAAATTAAATTTTAATTAGTTGAATCAATTTCCTAATCTGATTTTAAGCAAATGAAAAGAAAGTTGATGAAAATCGGTTAATATCTTCAATGCCAGTTAACAGTTCTTGAAATTTTGCATGTACTTAAAGATGTGCTTAATTACTCGAAATGTTAACCGATTTTCATCAACTTTTTTTTCATTTTCTTAAAATTACATCAGGCAAATGATTCAGATAATTAGAATTGAATTGGGCCACGTCTTTAGGATTTTAGTTATTGAAACAGCCTTAAATCGCATGACAATGAAAGGGTTCTCATAGCGGGGGGGCTGCCGAGGAGCTGGGCCCTGGCTGGCTTCTCCCCTAGGGGGCTGCCCGGCCCGGGGTGGCTTCCCCCGACCGTGGTCGGGCCGCCGACCGTCGGCACTAGTTTGGGAATCGCTGATTTAGAAGATACTCGTATTTGTTTGAAGTCCCCCCTCTTCCGACGAAGTCATGCCCCTCGCTCCTATTGGGGTTTTACCCTATGGGCCCCGTGAAAGGTTCGCCCCTGAACCTCAAACCGACTAATTTTAAAATCGAACTTCTGATGCACGCAATGTGCTAAGATTCTTTTATCTGAATGCAGAGATTTTGCATAAAACACTATCATAAATTATAAACTTTTTAATTATCATTTTATTAATATGTGGCCGCCCGCGAAGAAAGGGACCTAATACGGAAAAATACACCTATATGTGATAGTTTTGCATTTGCTCTTTTATGACAAAAAATATTATTTTTATACTTAAAAAATTTGAATTGTTCAACTGCAAAGTGAGGGCCTCCTATCATCCGTATGCACTTAATTATTAAAGTAGCCAAATAGCTTCTCACTAAATTAATAAATTAACATTATTTGTCGCTCTTTCTGCTCTAAAACTAAAACTGAAACTAAAGAATCAGGATAAGAAATATTTCTTTTTTCTTCAATTTATATATATTTGATAGCTAATGTCTCTTAAGCGAGAAAAAAGTTGATATCTTTACTATTTTATTCGAAATCTACACAAAAAATTCATTATTGTAATTGAATTGCAAATAATACCATTTTTTCAGTTTTTTTACAATTATTAAAATAAATATTGTTTTCAGGTTTGGATCCAGTTCCAAGCACAAGTTTTGGTGATGATCTTATGTTAAGTCCAAGCTGTGATGCAGATCCGATACCAAGGATAAGATTATGTACAGATCCGGCATCAAACAAAAATTTCGCGATCGTTCCATCTATCAATGTCAATTCGGTAAAGCCAGATCCGGACAACGATGAAATTCAGATTATAGGAATCTGTTCCCTTGCTGAGAAAAATTGCTCAGACGCGACAGAAGAAAACTGGTCCGCAACTCACTGTAATGGAGAGTCAAACAGAAATTTGCCAAAAACTCAAATTGCGAAAATGTTTAAAAAATCGGATGAAAAGAGTACAGAGACTGTAAGCAAATCTAATGAAAGTCAGAAAGAAATAAAACAAGCATACGAAAGTCAAATTAAACCTTGTAAAATTATGATTACAAGTATACAATCCATCCTACTGAACAGTTCGTTAGACAGAAGTCTACAAAGTATTAGAGGGAATAATCTGGTCAACAAAAACCGTTTACAAAACAAAGAGACTGAAACAAGTAGTCGCAGATCTTCTGATCCAAAAGACACTCTCAGTTCCAATTCTAGAAAGGAAGCCGATTCGAACTACACAGATCCAAAACTAAATCATTCAATTCAACCAATTGTTCAGCCTGAACCAAAAAATAAGAACTTGTGTGAGCCAGGACCAGCAATAGAACAATCAAATAAGGAAAACATGCACTATGGACAAGTGCCAAATGGTCATATTTCTGCCATAAGTAATGTAAAAATCAAAGAAGAACCTTTGAATAAGGGTACCGATAGTATTAATGTCTCCAAATGTGATAAATTCGTGACCAAAGAATCTTTTAGCAAAGTTCGACGATCGAAGAAAACGAAGGAGCCTACGGAAACGAACTATGAGTCCGATGAGGACCTGTTCGTCGTAGCTGAAGTCAAAAACAGTGAGAGTTCCAATTACAAGGAGAATCCGACTGAACCTGCTTCTCCCGCATCTTCCTTAAACTTAATGTGTATTAAAGAAGAACCTAAGACTGATTCATTAAGTCATCTGGAAGATCAAAAGACTTCCACATCTTTTCCAATAAAGTTAAAGCCGGTGAAAGAAGAGCCAAAGTTCAATTATTCCGAAGTCGACATCGTTTGCCTGAGCTCGGACGATGAAGATGCGGACTGTTTTCCTTGTTCCCAACTCTTTGATTCAGTAGAGAAAGAACAGATTGTTAAAGAAAAAACAACCAATGAAGGTGAAAATGAAGTACCCGAGACTCGTGAGGAAGATGACGTGATTCTGCTTTCAGACAGTGATGATGATCATGAGAGCACATGGTTTCATAGACTTTTCAACAGCCAGGTTTATAAACCGAGTCAAGATTTCTGTGTGAAAACTGAACCTAGGAAAGCCGAAGAAACATATGAGGCTGATGAATTCGGTATCGATGCACTTTTTGGAATAGAAGAAGATGGAGATGACCACCCTGAGCTTGACACTTTGTGGAAGGATAAACTTCCTGAGACCGAAGTACGTTTCTTCTCTTTTCTAACGCTTTTTTTTTGCGTCGTGTTTTTATGTGTGATTGAAATATTAATGTTTGCGCGTCCTTTTGAAGAGCATTTTCTTATAAGTAAATATTAGTAGTGCGCAAAATGACTTCTGATCGGGTTCGCTTTTTTTTATATAAATTTTTCATATCTCTAGTAATGACAGTGGATTCAATTTTTGACTGCGAATTTAATAACTTTTTAGTTCAAAAACTTTTGCTGTACTGTCCAGGAGTATGAAGACACCTACAAAACTAGCGATTAAAAACATGCACTCACTTCACGCAGGACGCCTCCGAAAATAATAAGATAGAATAATTTATAAAAACGCTTTGGCAAGGTTATTGAATTCCGCGTCAAATGATCCTCATATAAAGTATTTTTGATAAATAAAATCTGAGTTATTCAGTAAAAAAGGCCAGTCTAATTTCTAGAATTATCATAAAAAATTCAAGCACCAGTAAACATTTTTATTTTCTTCATTTCGTCTTGAATATGGGTTTTCTTGGCTCATTTTTCGTGGTTCAAATTAAAAATTTTTTAAAAAATTTTTCCAGGAGTTTGAGTTTAGTTATGAAAATAGGCCAAAGTTTTAATTTGAAAGTAAATTTTGATTGCTGAAAATTAAAAAATTGTTAGCGTTCAGTTACCCCGTTCTCAGCTTTCCTAGAACTCCAACACCTCCAACACTCTTTAAAAAATATGGTTTGAGATTTAATTATAATTTCCAATATATATATATATATATATTTCAATCCTCTGATTTTTGAAAAAGTCTAACATATATTTTAATTTTAGCAACCGGATGACGATGTGTGGAACGAAAACATTCAATCTCAAGAGACTGCTGCCGAAGAAGCGAGATTATTCGAGAAACGTTCTTCATCAAAAGTCGCAGTTGAAACGGAAAAGAAGATTTTCAAATCAATTGTTGACAAACCACAGGAATATGCAAAAGCTAGTCGCACTGAATCAGAACTAAAAACAATTAAATCGTCAAAGAAGTTAAGAAAAATGGATGTTGTTTACACTGAGAAAAAAGAGGATACTTACTTGGAAGACATATCCTCTGAAGAGGATATCATTTCACGCGAATCGAGTGCCATACAATCAGAGAAGCTTCAGCAGAGTATCAAAAACTTTAAAGACTCCTGCGCAAGGCGAGAAAGTTCAAACGCTGCACGTAGAAAAAAAGAATTATCAGAAAACAAAAAAGATTCAGAAAGTTCACGAAAATCTAAGAAACTCTTTGAAAACGAGAAGGAGCGCCGAAGAGACTCAAGAGATGTGCGAGAAAGGCCAAGGCAATTAGAGAACGACAGAGAAATTAGAGTAGCCGATGGAAATAAAGAAACATTAAAGACTTCTGAGAAAATCGATGGCGAAAGGCGAAGAGGTGCTGATGAAAATCGAGAAGCACGAAAAGTTCATGGAGAGGTTAAAGAACGACAAAGAAATTCGTTTGATCGAGAAAGGAGAAGAGATTCTGTCGACAATCGACAAGGGCGAAGACCTTGCGATGAGTCCAGAGAGAAGAAAAAGAACGAAGCCAATCGGGAGAAGAAAAAAGAAGAAACGAGTAGAGAATACAAACGAGATAATGAAAAAAGTCGTGGGAAGAAAACTGATCACGAGGTTAGCCGAGATAAAAATAAGGAAAATGAAGAAAAGCGATCGAGGAGAAAGCAGGATGAGGAGAACCAGAAAAGAAAGGACCTCGAAATGAAACAAAAAAGAAAGGAGGATGAAATGAATCAAGAAAGGAAAAAACTCTGTCAAGGTGATCAGAAGAAATCTTCTGAATTTGAAAGGAAGAACATTTCTGAGGACGAAACTTTTGAGAACGGTTCGCACAGGACGAAAATCGACAGCGTTGACTTACAAAGGAGAAGAAGTAGCGATGAAGCAAGCAAAAGACTATTTGATTACGGTCCATCGAAGCCTAAGAACATGACGGATGAGGTGCAGAAACTCGATAAAACCTTCGGGAATATTACGCGAACAAAATCATTAAGTTTAGGTAAGACTAGGGAAGAAGCTTCAATTAAGCGGAAGGAACCCGATCTTTCGATAAACACCAGTGAAGCCAGTTTAAAGAAACAAAAATGTTTTGACATGGAATTGCAACACATCGAAGCAGAAGCAACAGCTTTAGCAATACAAAACAAAATTCCGCAAAGAAAAAGACCACCAGTCATAGCTCCTCATCACATGCCGACAGGTAGGAGGCGAGGCCATATAAATTTATCTTCTTCAAAAAACAACGATTACGTGGAAGCTGATTCTTCGAAAGGAGATTTCCAGAATGAAGCTCAAAAGGTCGAACCAAAAAATAATCTTTCACCCGAAAGAATTTCTGCAAAAAGTCGCAGATCAAGAAATAAGCGACATCAACCAGCACCTTCTTCAAGGGAAGAAAGAGAGCGAAAGGCTATGGAAAGAAAAGAGAAATTAAAACAAGTCGAATTGGACAAGAAGGCAAATCTTGAAGAGGCCCCTCTTCCGGTTCGTCCTAGAGCGGCCGCAAAAGCTAAAGTAACTGCAAAAACTCGCCAGGATCTGCTTATTGAACAACAGGTGCAGCCGATTGCTCATTGTTCGAAATCGAACCCTGAAGTGGAAAATCTGAGGGTTTCTTTCAATAAGATAGATGATATTTGTCAGAAAAAATATGAATCTCATCACCACCTGGAAAGAAGGCCTAATACGGAAAAAGAAGCAAAAGAGAACAAAGAGAATCTTCAAGAGTTACCTTTTGCAAATTTTGAACAAATTTCTCCCGGAGATTTGATTGAATTTGATCAAGAGATTATTAAAGAATATGATGATTCAAAACTCACGGATGCTACGAATAACATAAATGTTAGATATAATGATGTTGGTCTGAATATTATTAATGGTAATCAAATAACTTTCAGAAAAAGTTGCCTGGCTCCAATTTCTATTAATGGTACTAAAAAGAAAAATGAAAGAAAAGTACGTTTTGATGATAATTTAAATACTACTCGTATATATGAAATCGAAGCTAAACATTCTCTGAATAGAGTTGTTGGAAAAGATGCTCCAATAAACCGAAACAAGCCTCCATGTCAATATAAGCTGGACGAATATTTGTCACGCATTTTCGACTGGAACCCAGCGTGGCTTGAGGTAAACACAAACACACACACACACGTCGGGGAATATCCTGCAAGGGGGAAATCTCCAGGATATCTGGGATGTCTAATGGACGTTTCTGGAATATTCAAATCTACCAAGAGTAGCATACTAAGATTTTTGTATATCCTAATTGGGACATTTGAATATTCCAAAAACGTCCCATAGCCATCCTGGATATTCAGATTGCTGCCTTACAGGGTATCGGACGGGTTATCCATGGGAGATTAATGGGATTTAATGAGATATCCCGGTATATACCATTGTTGTGAGGGTTAATAGATCTTAAACGAATTACAGGAACAAAAGACGCTAACGCACGAGCCACCTGTATACAAGAGAGACATGTTACGTATTATGAAGAATCGTTACAATTCTTTTGAGGAATATTGTAACTACCTGCGGCCGCTTCTCCTCTTGGAGATTTGGAATACTCTTACTAAAGAAAGCGAGTGTGATGAGAAAAAGTATAAGTATGTTCTGCATTATTTTTCATAACATTACAATTCTTTTTCGTTTCAGAATCCATGCGAAAATTTCCGAGTGTTGATGCAAATGTCTGCGATGTGGTGATTTGCATCCGTGTGATGTTTAAGTCCTCCGTCTGCAACTACGCAAATGACCTTGTGTAATTCAGCAACAATGATTTCAATATCTATGCGTGACGTACGTGTATGTGCACGACTTTGTATCCGCACATGACCTAAATTACCATGCGCCATAATGCTAATGTTCTTGCATAACGTTGGATATGTCCGCGTGTGATTTAGCGTGTGTCGGTGAGTTATGATGCAAGTTTCCGTGCATCACTTTAAATTCCATGCGTGATGCTTCGTATGTCTGTCCTTGACAATTTTATTATCTGTTTTTTCAGGTTATCATTCTTAATATTTGAACAGAGCAATAAAACGCGATAGCAGTGCAGTAATTATGTATTGAGCAACGAATGCGGGCATTCGGTGGGCCCGCAAGTGATACTCGTACTATTTTTTTTCGTAAGTGCTTAACAGGCGTTGGGAGGACGGTGGTTTCGGAGGCGAAGCGCCCGAAAGAAGAAAGAACCTACTGATTTATAGGTTGTGTAGTTATTAAAAACAATAGAGACTCGGGATTCCTCGAGTTCTGCTGATTCTTTTTAATACAAAGAGATGAAGAAATATATTTTTTTGCGTGAAAAAATATGTAAGTAAATCTATCAAACGAAATTTTTTTATATGTGCGTAAAAAATGCTAATTTGAACGTCTGTTTAGCAATCGCTAAATGACAAATTCCTCGCGAAGTTATTATTGCAATGTGTTTAATATACTAATTTCAGATGTCCCTGATTATTTTTTCACGCAAAAAATATATTTTTCATGCGAATGGACGCTTCTAGCAATCGCAACTTCGGCAGGTAGATGTACTGCGCTTGGATTAGGATGCTTAAAAGGAACAAGATTCGAAAACCTGTTACCATGGCAATAGTAAGCCGCGCCGAGTTCCTCTTAGGCATAGCTAGCGCAAGCGCAGTCTCTCTAATGCCAAAGTTGGGGGTCACCGTATGCTATCGCCAATTCTTGGTATTTAAAAAATGAATAGAAACTCGGGGAACCCCGACTCTCTATTATTTTTCATAACTACATAACCTATAAACCACCCTTGTTATGCACTTGAAAAAAAGTATCAGTAACTGGTGCGGGGCCGATGATTGTCCAATCGTTGCTCAATATACTATTAACACACTGCAATAATAATTTCGTGGTGAATTTAGCATTTTGTGGTTACTTAACAGATGTTTAAAGTAGCATTTGTTTACGAATGTATAAAAAAACTTATCCTATACCTGTATTATTAACCATCCCATACGAAGCAGTTTTCGTTGTAAAGGAGTATACCATTCCGTAGATGTGATAAACTGTTATCTCAAAATCTGCACTTACTACTCATCTGCCGCCTTGATAAAGACACATATCATCGACAGTTTGACATAATGGTCGCATTGGCATTACGGCGTAAAGGCGAACAGGCCTTATGGGAAAGAGCAGATTTATTATTTTTCGTCTGGACGGCTGTTTTCGGGATGATGCCGATCCCAATTTTATATAATTCTTGTCGGAATAAATGTCCTGGCGACTTGCGCACGGTATACCAGTAAATTTCCGTTAGCGGCGTCACGTCAACGACAACACAGACACGTCATACTTAGAATTCTTATAATATATGCACGGGTCACATTGCTTTATATGGTCTTTACTTTATGCCATAACTCGCTATACTTATGGATCTTGGTTGTATAAGTTGACTGCAAATTTCGGTTAAGTGCACAAGCAGTGTCGATGATGTATAACTCTTCTACATTTTTTTCGCATTACGGCGTCAGGTCGATTGGCTCGGATGTAATGATCTATTTGGATAGTAACATCCTAATATAAGAACTAATCTTCATTTTCTAAAACGGGAATAGGATTGTATATATAGAAAGGCATTTACATTATGTCTGTGTGTATATTCTTTCTGAGCCATTACGTGACAGCAATAAATACAATGTACTCGATAGATTCGTTGGCATCTCCACATAATCGCCACCGGTCAACCACGTTTTGATGTAACACGTGTTTGCGATCACTGCTGGTGCTGACAACCTTGTCCTGTATCGCAATGGTGAATCCTTCCGTTTCTGGTTAAAGAACACCCTTTCTCAACCAAATTTTGGATGCCTCACTATCCACTTCATGTTGATCTATTGTTTTGGGGTGCTCTCCGTGGATATCTTTCTATCTCCGTTATAATTCTTATTCCTCTATAGTTTCTGTCTTGAAATTCAAGGCCTCATCTGAGGCTTTTTCATTTCTACGCGGTTGATTCTGTTTAACTTTTCAAGGTCGGTGTTAGACCATTTGATCATCCCGAAGGAGTATGTGAGGACAGGGATGGCATGGGTGTTGATTGCCCTGAATTTGTTTGCCGAGTTGAGAAAACTCTTCATAATCAATGTGTGTCTCATAGTGAAGGCAGTCGTTAGGCTTGTCTTAACTATCGTATGCTGAATACCCTTAGATTCAAGAATACCCAGATATTTATATGATTCGCCTGCAGCCATTGCCTTGATGTCATTTTCGAACTTGTTCTCTAACTCTGCGCTCCCTAATTCCCCTCTGATTAATTGCACTGTTCTATATTTATCTAGTCGGAACTCCATGTGTATATCATTGGAAAACTGCTTTGTGACATCGATCACTTGCTGCAGTTTCTGGCCTGAACTAACGTACACCTTAAGGTCATCCATGTAAAGAAGATGGGTCACTTGATGACCATCCTCAATATCATGTATTCTGAATCCATGAGACATGCTGTTTAGTGTTTTGCTCCATGGGTTTAACGTTTAAGAGAATTACAGTGCACTAAAGGAGTCTCCTTGAAATATACCCGGCGTAATGCATAACGCTTGCTAGTAGTCAATATATGCCATGTGCAAGTCATGGGCGTCTGGTTTTTTAGGTAACATGTACGTAGTACCCTGGAGCATAAAGCCTGACATCAGATTTGGGTGTTCAATGATTTTCTGAAAACACGTTGCACACTCGTCCGGTACTTGTACCAGCAGTTGTGCACCATGTCCAGACCTGGAGCTTTCCAGTTACTTACCATTTTCAAGACTGCTGAAATATCTAAAGCTGTGATGTTTGTCAGCTGCATTTCAGGGCTTAGACTTACCCTTGATTTCTCTAGTTTGAACCACGCAGTGTTCTAAATGCATCTGTTTATTTTTCTCCAAAACACCCGATCTGTAGTTAGTCATGTCTTTCAATTGAGGGATTTAGTGTTGATGGTTCTTTTGCTTTACACTCAGTTCACGATAGAATCTTTTTCCATCTTTCTGAACGGTTCGAGTTTGTTGTCTTCGTGCACTAATGTTCTTGTACTGACGCAGTCTGGCAGTAAGAACATGGGTTATCAGCTTTCTAGTTCTATTTCCTTTTTTATATTGAGTTAATCGACCCAATTTGCACCTTACTTTGCTGACATCCATATCCAACCTGATCTTCGAAAGTGAATCTCGATCCCTTGCTGGGACAAAGACTGCATTTGAAGGCCTAATTCTGCGGCTTAACGTTCTAACGGTTGCCAAAGCTGAAGAGTATACAAGAGTTTGCACCTCTAACGCAGTTTGTGTTACGTTCAAATGCTTAGGTAAACAGGTGGGATCCGAATCACCAGAACCTTGGTAAAGGTTCATATAAAAATTGCCATAAGTACCGGCTCAGGGATAGAACCCCGGAAGTCTAACGTTAAGTCGGGGCGCCTAACCAACTAAGCCACCGTGACTCTTTATTATTATTATTATAATTCTGAGTCAAGACCGTAAGTGCCCCTGACGCTTGGCTGATCCAGTTACGTCCGCTTGTAAGCCTAAGCGTGACCCTAAAGCTCTCTTTATAGGAAGAGGACCGAAGCCACGCTGTTGGTCCATATTTCTGACACAGTCATGCAGTTATTTCCCGTGAGTGTTAGACGTTTCCCCGCAATCGTGGGGCAGCCATAAAGCTGTTACATCATTCCTTTTGTAAAGACGAAAGAGGGGGGTTTCCGCAAGTCCTATCTTAGATCACTGATACCCAAAGTTTTTATGCCCTATAAACATTTCTGTTAGGACTTTGACTTCGTGCCTCCCGAGCTTGAGTATTTCCTTCGCTCGGTTAAAGTTTAGCTTTGAGCCCAAGAGTGCTTTGGCGTGTCTGCAACCGTATGCCAATCCACACTCATTCTGATGGGTCCAGTGAAAATTTCTCTTGCTACTAGTTATACTAGCCAGTTCGATATCTCGTTGCCCTTGATGCAGATGTGTCCAGGGTAGTCACTCGGTCTTCAGTAGCTAGCTTGTTCAGTGCCTCAAAGCATCCCCATACTAAAAGCTACGTTGTCGTTCCATTCAAGGCCATAATAGCAGTCCTGCTCTCTGAGCAGATACGGATGTTTCTTTTTTTGTTATACTCCTTTGCCTTGTCGGCACCCTGAAGTATAGTTATAACCTCAGATTGTAGAACTGTGGCGCAGGACTACATCGCGACTTGAAGCCCATTCCATTATTTGTACTATATACACCGGCTCATGTATTTTCCTTATTCCTGGAGCCATCTGTAGACCAGTTGTATGCATCATTTGGCAGATGTACCTCGCCGTTAACTCATTCTTTCTTCGTGGATAGGCTGACTCGATACTTCTTATCGAGCAGGTTAGCGAGTGGGAATTTCGTCCCCCTGAGAAAGCTAAGTGTCGGCCTCCTTGAGATGTCAGTTGGGATCCGCAATGCTGTCGAGATCCTTCTGTTGTTTGCTGTATTTAATCTTTAGGCCGCCTTCGGAGCCACGGCTTGGATCACAACCGGGATACTGCTGTATGTTTCTCACGAAGGTTCATCCATAACCAATACGGGGATCTATCGAGTGTTACTATTAAGCACGATCCAGACACTTTGTTGATTACCTAAGTTCGAGGGTTGCCGTGTTCAGAAAATAATTCCAGCCGGTAAGCTAGCCGAGCGCACGTGCAGAAAATCAAATTACACTGGAGAAATACAAAACAAATTAAAATGACTGTATCAGTAAGAAAAGAAACTAAATTTTGTGTTTAATTTGAAACCAACAAGGTCCTTGGTTATAAATAGATTGTCTTATTAGTTGAATCCGATTGAAAATTTCTCCCAGATTCAAGACCACCAAAGAAATCTAGAACGCATACGGCTATAATTATTTACAGGGATGCAATACGTTTGATCGTTTTCACTCCCCAGTTAGAGAAACCAGCATAGGCAAACCTACGAGACCGCACTATTTACTCCGAAAGGACGTCCCGATGCAAGCTAGATATCACATTTGTACAACACTGAGAAATTCTTAAACACATTCAAGGGAATATAATCTTATATATCTTCAAAAAATAAGGTGACTTTATGGTTTTCTCAAAAAATATTCATTTATTCCTCAATATGTATGTTGTATCCTTCAAAGTAATCCCACTCAGATATAATACACTTGTGCCAACGCTTTTTCCAATCATCGAAGCACTTCTGATAATCATTTTGTGGTATAGCCTTGAGTTCTTTCAGTGACTCAGTTTTTATCTCCTCAATCGTTGAAAATCGATGTCCTTTCATGGGTCTCTTCAGTTTTTGGAAAATAAAAAAGTCACTGGGGGCCAGTTATAACCCTTTTGAGAAAATCAGGATCATTATTGACTTCATTCAACATCTCCTGAGCGATGGTCATGCGATGGAGCTTTTGATTAAAGTTAAGCAGTTTTGGAACAAATTTCGCTGACACACGTCTCATGCCCAAAACGTCCGAAAAGATAGCATGGCATGAGCCAACCGATATGCCAACATCTTCAGCAACTTCTCTGATGGTAATTCGGCGATTTTTCAACACCATTTCTTCCACTGCTTGAACGTTTTTATCTTTTGTTGACGTGATGGGACGTCCAGGGCGAGGTTCGTCTTCGACATCCTCTCGGCCTTCTTGAAACAGCTTGTACCACTTATATACATTTTTCTTACTCAGAGTAGACTCACCGTATGCAACTATCAACATTTCAAGAGTTGTAGAGCACTGGATTCCATTTTTCACACAAAATTTACTGCAAACTCTTTGCTCTATTTTTTTGAAAGAAGAAAATCGCCGAGCACATCAAACCCTTCTAACCTTTTACGCCTCTGCCAAAAAAACAACACGAGCTATATAGTGAAAACTGTGAACATTGATCGTGACGAGTGTACCAACACAACAAAACAAAAAATTTAAAACTTGAATGTACGTAGCCCGCGAAAATTGAAGTCACCTTACTTTTTGAACACACCTCGTACTTTCTATAATAGTACACTGGAACCTGAAATTGTTGCTTCCGAGTTTATCTACTTCCGAGAACTGATGCCCCCGCAGTCTCGTTGTGAGAGAGAAGCTGGCTGTGGTTTTTCGGAGGAATTTAGATCTTAGCGGCTTAGCGCGGAGCCCTTGTTAGGGTATGGGCTTTAGGGCGTAGCCCCGGCGATTGTGGACGACAAGCTTAATTCAATGTTTCTGTGTTATCTGGCGATCCACTCTTATAGGCATAACGAACCCGCACTTTTTGTGCAGATGTTGTAAAAAATATCCTTTACATTCTAGGAGAAAGGTGATTGCATTCGTGCGATGATTTTTATCAATACGCTCAGGCAGTAAACACGTCCTCCCGGAAACCAATCTTCTTTCTCCCTTAATTCACAATACACGTTTTTCATTAACTGGTAGATAAAACATTAATTTTAAAATATAATTTTTTGCAGATTCCGAAGTATTTACTGTTCGGTCGTAAGAAATTCCATTGTAATTGATAAAAATTCAGGAAGTACATTCCGTACATCTTTCTTAATGGAGATCTTATTATCTGCCGACGATTTTAAAAAAGATTTGTATCCCGGTGCTGGACATCTAATTATCTTTGAGTACAGTACTATCCATGAAGACAGAAATAATGGAGGTCATGTAAAAAAATTTCATAAGGTCTTTGCATACGTCAAAAGCAAGAGTCATACGACAATAAGACCTAATACACATTACAACAGAGATCTGAGTAAGTTTCAGTTATTGCCGAAGTAAATATTATATACTTTATGGCTATATTATTTCCAAATTTTTTAAAATATACATTGCAATTGACATATTTTTAAAAACAATTTAATAAAAATTGAATAATTTCAGCGCATGATTTTTAGACTTAAGTAAATACTTTTATTAATTAACTTCTAGAAAGGAGCCAACCGAATGGCGAAATACTTGTAACCTTAAACGTAGTGACGAAAGAGGTTCCGATTACAACTGATCAGGTTTTCAGGATGCGTGGCGTAATGTACTTGAAAGCAGGTATGCGGGAGATTCAAGCTCTCCAAAACTTACCAGCCTCGCCTGTATGCCCGTTAATTTTAAATCCACTGATTGATGATTATCAGCTTCCTGAAATGTATGAAACAGAAAGAAATCCATTAGCAACGAAGGTACTTACTTACTTCTGCTCATTTCCTCTAATTCTCCTATTTGCACTTGTTATCCGAGGTATATTTTAAACATCATTCATTTTTTAGGACGAATTGAATAAAAAACAAATTGAAGCTGTGATGAGGATTTCTGAAGCTGCTCTCTCAGATAAGCCAAAAATTAGCCTTATTCATGGTCCCCCAGGAACGGGAAAATCTAAAGTCATCGTGAATATTGTGGCACAAATTTTATTGAAAGGTCCCGGCACAAAAATGTTACTTTGTGCTCCCTCAAATGCAGCAATAGACGAAATAGTATTACGACTTCTCGGTATCAGATCGTCGCTTAATTGTAAGTAATCTGCTTACGATAATGTAGAGATCTAAAATATCTGAAATTATGGAAAAGCTTCAGTAATTTCTGAAATTTTTCAGTAACTATGAAACTGGTTGAAAATTATGGCATTTAACCAATTGTTTAGAAATTCAAAAATTTTCACTGATAAACACAATAAAATACTCGTAAAAACGTCCCTGTTCTATCCGCGAATTAATCTTCTTTTTCTTTTCACAATAGAATATTCTGCACCAAAGCAGTGAAATAGTTTTTTTTTACGGTCGAGCGTGAGTTTGCAAAACCAAAGTCGAAGCCACGGCTTATACTAGTTTTTGCAAACATGCGAAACCGTAAAGACTTCGCTGCGTCGGTACACACGATATTTAATGTAATAAGAGTATTGTTTCCAAGTATTACCATGATATTAAGTCTCAGGTTCGAGGTTAGTTTAAAGGGACAAGTAGCGTGCAGAACATTGCGCGCCAGTTGAAGTAGGGAACGCGCATGTGCGCGCATTTCTCGTGCACAATAAACCACCAACAAAGATTTTCTTAGTTGCTTTAAATTACGCCCAGAAAACGAGGAAACCATACTCATGTTACATAAAAAACAATTTTTAACACATACACGTAAGCTGAATGTCCAGATTTGTACATGTTTTCATATGTTGTTAGTAAACATTAAAAGTCGAAAACAGAATAATCAATCATTTAAAACCATTTCCAACAGGATTGTACGTGTAATTTCCCGTAATTTCCAACATTTTCGACATCTTCACGTGATTAATGTCCATGATAATGAAAACTGTACTTTTATTCTGCAGTAAAGAACCTCAAAATGGTTCGTGTTGGTCGTCCAGAAACTATGAATCCTAAAGTGAAGAACGTTTCTTTAGCCGAGTTGGGTAGGAAACAAGTCGAAAAAGACAACACACCCCCAGACGAAAATGAACGGATAAAAAACGAAAACAACGTAAGTGAACATTAAGCAGATTTCCTAAATATTCTTGAAATCCTGATTCAAATACATATTTTTCATTTCAGATGACTAAATTGGAAACCTATATAAGCATGATTGACAAAAGGATCGATCTTCTGCGTAAGGGTGGCCACAGCATCAGTCATTTGACGAAGCAACGTCAGGATTTTCA
The DNA here is from genome assembly GCF_010883055.1 of Belonocnema kinseyi. Taxonomy (NCBI): domain Eukaryota; kingdom Metazoa; phylum Arthropoda; class Insecta; order Hymenoptera; family Cynipidae; genus Belonocnema; species Belonocnema kinseyi. The sequence continues at coordinate 53,936,246 of NC_046659.1, forward strand.
TGCAGAATACAAAGCACTCAAAAACAAGAATAACCCCGTGGATATAAAAAAACTTAGCCCTGCTGAAGTAAGTAGACTTCGACGAGATGCGGAAGAACTGTTGCTTTCAAAAGCGACTGTGATTGCGTGCACTTTATCTTCCTGTTATTCCGGCATGATGGAAAAACTATTTGGGTAATTTTTTACATCATTTATGTCTTGCATCAAATATATCCACACCTAAACAATTAAATGAAAGATTACAAATTATTTTAGCGAGAAAAGTCAGCAAAAAATTGAAATTTGCATTGTCGATGAAGCGACGCAGAGTTGCGAGACTGAGAGTTTGATTCCTCTGATGTTGGGAGTGAAAAAGATGATTTTGGTTGGGGATACGAATCAACTTCCGGCAACGATTCTTTCTAAAGTATGCTTACTACAAAAAATGGAATATTTTGGTCAAGTTAAAATTGACAGCAGGGTTATTAAGATTATTAATACTCTCTTTTTATTTCAAAGACGGCGAAAGAAAACGGATTGGACCAATCTTTGTTCTCTAGGCTGGAGAAGACTTTTTCGGATCAAGCTGAAAATCCGATAATCATGTTAGACACTCAATATCGTATGGATTATCCTATATCATCCTGGCCGAATTCCTATTTCTACAAAGGGAAATTGAAAGATCAGGCAGTCATAAAATATATTCCTTATAATTCGTATCGGGTATTAAATCTGAATTCAATTCAAGATGAGAGCAAATTCTCAAACACAAATGAAGCTGAATTCGTCTCAAAAATTGTTTACATCATGGTAACCTCTGTAGACTTAAAATCCTTTAAGGAGCCGTTACAAATTGGCGTTATAACTCCTTACCAAAGTCAGCGAAACGTCATCTATTCGAGAATTGTAAGACGGTATGGGAAATAATATTAATCTAGCATGTGAGCAATCAAGAAAAAAGTGATTCAATCAATTAAAATATTATTTAAATGTTTTCTTTCAGGCTCGATTCAGTCGCGGTAGAAAAAAAGAACAAAGTCGCGATTGAAGTGAATACCGTCGATAGTTTTCAAGGTCAAGAACGCGACATTATAATAATGTCGTGTGTCAGAACGAAGGGAATCGGATTTATGTCCGATAAGCAAAGACTCTGTGTCGCTTTGACCCGAGCTAAGTCAAGTCTCATATTATGTGGCAACTTTAAAACATTTGAGGTAATAGCATATTATATGTTTCGATTTCCGTAGGTTCACTTTCGCCGATTAAATAACTTTAACAAAACTTGTGTTTGTAGAGAGATGAAATGTGGAACGAGTTGCTGACAGACGCAAAGGCAAGAGATATTTTTATTGACGTTGAGGCCAATGCCAGTCTGGACGAAATTAAGAGCCACATTTTAAGATGAAGCCTGGGCTGTTTGGGATTTCGCGCAGCACATTCAGAAGTTTTGTAGACTGGGTGAAACTGAACAAACGCTTCATCATGACATTAATTATTTTTTTGAAAAGATATACAGTAGCTTTATAATCTTGAGATATGTTAATAATAAACAGATCCATTTAACTCTCCAATCGTGCAAACATAAGCTTGTAAATATATGAGAAAAGTAAATTAATTTAGTCTTACGTTAAGTGTAATTTATAAATAGTTGTTATTTCGTATTGCTCAAAGGGCAATGAAAACGTTTTGATTCGTGTATTTTTATACCAGCGTGGTACTTAATTAGGAACAATCTTCAAATTTCCAAGAGAAATGGGGGAGCATCTCTAGTTGGAGAGTTAAAGAAGGATCTATTTTTTTTAAATTCATGCTTTGTCTATTATTTACCCCATTTGTTCTAGGTAAAAAAGAATACAGGGGACTTTTCTGTGAGATTCAATTTTCGATGAAAAAAAATAGTGACCAAATCGTAATTTTAGTTTTAAAAAGTGTACATAAAAGACAGGTGTTATACTAGAAATAAAATGTGCTTCGAACAAGGTGTTGAAAATTCGAGCCTCACCATAATTACTATGAGAATTTAGACGCAAGAATCTTAAGCTTCGGCTTATAAAGTGGGAAGGTGAGGACACCTTAGACGATCTGAAAGCGTGATGCTTTGGAACTTTGCCTACCCTAGTGTCAGACTTATACTCAAATCTTTTAATGGCGTGACTGTGTATGTCTAATGGCCTTTATCAAATATAAAAAAATGTATCACCCTAGCTTACATTTTCTTCATCCGTGTCGATCTGTAATGTGAGGACCTCGACCTGTTGCCGATGTCGCTTCTATATTTCTTCTTTTTGCTTTTGGCTTTTTACAATTCGGCAAATGTCCAGAATAAATACGCTGAGAGTTAATATGTTCAGCTAAATAGAAGAGCTGCACGGAGAGAATCACCGCATGCACGAACACCAAACCCATTCTACAGGCAGAAACCGTAAATAAAAAATCGACGACCTTTGAAGAAACTTCCAAATACACTGAAAAAATCTTCATTAAGCTCAAAGATGGGCTCATTGCGATCCACAATTTCAACAGAAACACCCAGAAAATAACACGAGAGAAATTCCTCGCAAACTGGAATCTTCCGCATCACTTTAGACCACTTATTGGCTCCAAGGAAATCACTGAAGAAGCAAAGCCCTCCCTAATGTGTATAACCGCTGAGAAGATCGCCCACCCTATCTGAAGAGTAATCAATCAAACCATTCGAGAACTATGATTGGAGTTCCGACTAGAACTTCAGACGACTCCATAATGCAGCATTTTCTTTTGCATGTTCTGAAACTATCATCCCTAGCAGAGTTTCTTTTATATTACGCAATTACTAAAGTGGACTACGCCACTAGGGAGTTTAGATAACGGACTATATATGGAGTTTTTCAAGTTTCGTATGCGGAACTTAACAGAAAGTTACGTCAAATTGAGACTGAAGAATGTGGAAATGATACGATTTCAGATGGCTCATCCCACATCCGCACACCGAATCTAACATGGTCTATGGGATGTAATGAGAGTCTAATCTCTGGCATTCATACTTGTGGCTACGAAGTAGACTCGTGCGATACTTGTGACTAGTCTTGGGCTACGCAATTAATGCCAATTATGGCTAAGCGGTAGTGTCCTATGATACTTGTCAGGCAGTTAAGCCTGTGATACATATGGCGCGCCTGAAGAGTTGAGCTACAGTGGATGTGCATAGGCTTCTGGTGCATTATCTACATCCGTGTAGTAGTTCCCGTGATTACATCTAACAGGATACTGCTCTGTATGTCACAGTTTTACTAGCATATCGAGTAATATTTGCCACCTATAAAAGTCACATTTCAGTAACATTTACATCCATAGCTGAAGGGGCATCGTGACTGCTTTGATTAGGAAATATAATGTAACCAGGGACTGCCACGGAAATCACTTGTGATATACTACTTAGATACTACAGTTGCTACTCAGGCTATTACTTGTGTTAGAAGAGAGTTATGTGGAGTCGTGTGCTACTTGTAGCTGCGTATTAAAATATATAGGAATTGATTGCCGCGTAGTAGTATCCTATTGTGATTTGGCCAAGCAGTCGATTCCAGCGATACTTTTGACTGCTCATTGACTCATGTCACTACTGTTATTTAGTGTAATCTATGATTGCGCTGTAGGTTGCAGTGACACTGGACTTAGATCTTTTTTATGTTGAGGAGGTGGGAATAAATTTACTCATAGTGTGGGGCTCGACCGAAGTGCCCACTAATCATCTCGGGGTGCTAAACTACAGCACCGATACAGCATGAGAATTACTTTAGGGCTGAAGCTTATAGGAACCACTTTGCCTTGCTTCAAGTTCCTCATGTGTGGCTGATTGGCTCTGAATCCAGTTTCTTGTATTTTCGCGCATTTTTTTCTGTAAGCCGCGGATCTCATAGTCACCGGAGGATTCTACGTCCGGGGCTCGCCCTCTCCTGTGGTGAAGAGTTAATACTGCGGCTTGCTGAAGAAATTCGCAGCTCTGTGTCCTGTCGGGACTACTACAATTCGCTGCAAGATGACCGCATTCTTTGCAGCGATAATACCTTTTCGTCTCAGTTTTATATCGTTCCTGCAAGAGATCACGCCGATCTTAATGTGGATTTTTATGAAGAATCTTAAACGCCTGCTCGTCATCCAAGTTAACAAAGCCTCTCCTCAGAGCCTTTTTTACCTACCCTGTTTCAGTAGACAGGCTAACGTCTAAGATCTCCATGATCTAGGGGACGACATGGCGGACCACGCCGTTCTCGCTGACAGTAGCTATATTGACCGGCGACAGTTTTGTTTCTCCCTCTGACAGGGCTCTTTAGAGCCTTGTCGTAGACGACTCCCTTAGACGTTTTGATATGTTGAGATAGCCTCTCTGCTTGTTATCTATGATCGTATACTTATTTTTTTATTTCGGAAAGGACATTTTTGAGCCTTCAGCGAAGGGCTATTCACTTGTGAATCCGGTGAAATATTATTCTAAGGTTCAATTCATTAGAAAGTCTTGCGTAGTGAGTTTCTCTTTAAAATCGGTTAATTGCGCTTATCGTTGCTTCAAAATGTAATTTACCTTAAATACATTTGAGCAGTCATTACGCTTCTTAATGTTTCTTACGATTGACTCTTTTGTTTTCGTCCAGGTCGAGGTTGAGTTTTTCGTTCTGGATACATGCGTGAGCGGGGCAGGTATAATATCGCTAGCTCCTCGTCCGCACTTTCGCACCTAACTAATGCTTAATTCATGTAAAACTGGCTTGTTCTAGGAAGATTCTCTCGCATTCACCCTTTAAATAAACATAATCGCGTTTCCTAGCGACAATTGCATGGATTCATCGAAAAATTGCCTTTTTCTTTTGTAATGTGTTGTTAATGTAGATAACGATTTAACTGCAAACATAGCCTTTTTTTACGCTCCTTTATTCCGTGTTATTTGTCCCGTTTTCTATTGCTAAAAACGAAAGTTTCGAGAATGAATAACTCCTTGGCCTTCAGACCATTTAAACGAGCTACTTAGACCTTTAAAAATATCTGCACGAGTGCCTTCGGAGAATTCCTCTGAAGCTTCTCAGAGCCTGGGAATCTTCAATTAATATTCTGAGATTTCTATCGGTAGGGCCCGTACATGTTCCTTCGTGGCCATTTATGATGTCCATGATCAAATGCAGGCGTCCATAAAAGTTCCCTTATGGGAACACTTATGCTGACCTTATGTTTCTTATGGGCACCCTATAACCTTGTTTGCATCAGATCTGTTCCTGCCATTCTGAAAAGGGTATATGTTGATATGTTTGTGATCGTGTAGAAAGAAAGATACCTAACGCAAACAAATCACTTTTTTGTTTGATACACCAATTCATCGTTTTTTATGCGCTCTTTAATAATAAAAACTATTACTCCTATATCTTAAAAAATTAATAAGGTGCAAATTGAGGCCATCTTTAAATCCTCCTGTAAAATGAAACTACCGCGCGTGTGGTCCCTTTCTTCGCGGACGGTCACATTTGCATATACGACAACAAGAAATATACTTTTCAAATCTTGATGACGTAAGGTTCTAAAATGAGGATTTGAGTGTACCCACTTCTGATGTTATACAGGACATTAGCCTATAATTATGCCTGTAGGCTGGAAAACGACAATGGCTACTTCTGACATTTACTCTGGGAAATGGCTACAATTAGATATTTTCACTTAAACCACTAGCTAATTTCACTTTGTTGACTATAGAGGGGAAAACAAGGGATCAAATGCATGTGATTTGGTCCAGTTTTGCCCTATTTCGTTAATGTCTTCGTAAAAACTAATTTTTTCTGCATAAGTTTGCTTAAAAATAGTTTCTATTTTTTTATTTGGTACATTGTTTTCTTATCAGTTTTCACCGATGTGAAGTTAGCTGATGATTAAAGTGAAAATACCTAATGGAGACTGTAACGCTCTTTAGGAGGTGCTACAGGACTCACATAAACAGCCCCATAATTCTAACTGTAAGAAAGGCATCGTTTTTAAAAGAAAATTATAAAAAAGGAGTGAAACAAAATATGAATCGTGGACTATAGCTTAATAAAAAGATGAACTTCAAAGTTGGAAAGTATCGCTAAAGAAGAAACGAAAGATTTGGTAAGAAGGTAAGTCTTGAGCAACAGCAGCTAAGGTAGATTGTTTACTGCTGCTTAAGACTTCCCTCTCTACTTAGTTAACAATGTGCGCGGACGATGATGGCGTATTGACTCGCACGCGTGCGGATTGTTATGTTTGGACGCATTTGACGTCAAAACTGCGTTGATCCAAGGAACTAGTATAAAAAAAAACCAAAGCATCAAAACCGGCAAACACTTCACTTTAACTATATTATAATAAAACGCGGAAGTAAAATGAGGAAAACTTTGAGTTTGAGCACTAAATACGGACTGACGCATGCTGATGGCGAGAGACTGCGTTTGTCAGAGAGGATCAGAGGAGAGCGGGGAGAATAAGTAAGTGCGTCGCTCGACGGCCATCATCATTTTCAAGAACTGAGCGCGCTTTTTAAACTTGTTATCTCAAATTGAAATAATGAATATTATCATAAAATTAATCAAAATTCAAGTAAATATTAAAAATGTATTAATTTATTGAAAAAATAAGTAATCGAATTTTAAAAAAATCGATTAAACATTAAGGATACATTTCTGCAAATACTTTAAAAAATTTCTAAGCAATAGTTCTAAATGTTTTGCAATTAAAATTACAAATTGCAGTTATGAAAAATAAGTAAGTCAAAATTGTAATTTTACTTACAGCTTCATTTAAGAAAAAAATAATTTAAATTTAAAGTTAGAAAAAGTATTTGGAAAATGTTCACATTTTTTTTTGAGAAAAGGCAGACCAATCATCTTTATTAATTTCTTCATATGAGGGAATTTCAAATATTTCAATTTAACAATATATCTAGGATTGAATTAGAAGATTCATACGCAGTCATACATGAAGTACGCCGTGATGGCGATATGAGACGTATTACGAACGCACTTTACCTACCCATCACATCATCACGACAGGTGATGACAGAGTGCATGCGTTATGTCTCACCCAGCATGCCTCGCACGCATGCGAGCACTGTGCGTCGCACGATTGTTATTTGGGGAAAAACCTTTATTTTTCGTTTTCAATAATACTTTTCAACGTTGCAGTTCAACTTTTCATAAAGCTACAATCCACGTTACATATGTTGTCTATTTGAAGTTAAATTGTTCAATCATATTAAGATGATTTTTACTCTAAAAGCTACTGTAAATTAGTAAAAAAATGCAACAAATTTCTACTTAGCGCGCTTGAGGATAAATAAATTAAGTAATTAAAATAGTGTGACGTTGCAGATTTTGCAATTCACAGAAAGGCGATTTGATAAAGTTAATATTAAATTGGCACTTCGTGAATCACACGATGCTCCACGGCATGTTTCTAGATCTTATTTTAATTTTCGGCTGATTCGTTTGTTACACATTGTACTTTGACCCATCCCTACTCTACTCTACAGCTATATAAAGGCTCGCTCTATTCTTTGAGACAGTCCATATTCTTCAGTCTCATAAGTTA
>NC_046659.1:53943890-53946155 GCF_010883055.1 Belonocnema kinseyi
AAATGAGGAGAAAGGGTTGGGGAGGAGGTAGGATAGGGAAGGAAAAGATATATACACTGGCATACGCAGACGACATAGTGTTGATGGCAGAGGATGAAGAAGAGATGGCGGGATTAATTACAGGATTAGAAGTTTAACTAAATCTATTAAAAGTTAGTCAAGTATTAATTAAAATTAATGTTATATGTTATAATTACAATATTAACATTAATAATTTATATAATAGTAATAATATGTATACTATATACACCTGAAAAACATAACCCCAAAATCGACTCATGCATGAAATGAAGAATCACGCGAAACATTAAATTCGACAATTTCTTCCATTTCTTTCAAATGGGGATCAAGATATAAATATAAGACCACCGAAGTCTGCCGAAGCTTTCAGATCGGCAATCATCGTACAGCAGAAAACCAAAGTCGAATCGTGCATTTTCGGCTTAAACACGAACTCACAGTGGTAATCATGCACCTTCTGTTTTGCGGCTCCCAAACGGTAGGTATGGTGGGGGTAAATTTCATCCACGATCTGGCAGCTCTGCCAGGCACTTCGGAAATCACGAACGAAACGAGGAAGAGTGCCGGGGTACAAACTTATTTATGGACTTGTGGTTTGTCGCCATATTTGAATTTGTTCGTCGCTGATTGCTTTCAAGTTAAGAGCATGTGGGTGGCATGGCGTACTTCGTCGTGTGGTTAATCGGGTACAGTTCCCCCGGCTATTTTTCACCAAAATGAAAAATTTTTAGAAACTGAATTCGGAGATGCTATAAAATATCATAACGGACGTCCCCGGACTCTTTGTTGAGGGATAATAACAAAAAAAATTTATTGTGCTAAATAAAAATTGCACGCATTATTTTGAGGTTACGTCGTTTTTCATCTCTGCCTTTTCGATAATTTCAAAATTATTGATGAAATAAACTTTTTTATTGCCTGCAAACAAGGTTAGTTCCGGGAGATTAGTTTTATTTGTAAGTCCAAAGTTTTCGGCCAAAAATATTGTGTAGTTTGGAAGTAACGCTCGGTAGAATTATAACACACATAACCTCGAAATATACATACATTGTCAGAAAAATCAAAATTTTTAAAAAAAATAAACATAAAAAAATGTGCGGGGATGTCCGTTAGCATGTTCGCTATCATTTCCCAGATTTTAACGACAAAATATCTCTTATCCTAGGAAAAAAGCCGGGTGAATCTAACACTGAAAAAATCGATACTAATTCCTAAGCGCTACGCAAATTAATCACATTTCGCTAAACTAAAACTTTTTTGAAATAACCTACAAAAAAAGTGTGTGGGGACGCCCGTTAGCATATGCGCTATCATTTCCCAAATTTTTAAGACAAAATATTTATTATTCTAGAAAAAAGCCGGGGAAGCTAAAACTGGTAAAATCGACAATTTTCTAAGTATCACATGCCCTTAAGCGCCAATTTACTCTATAAGAAAAATATTTATTAATTTGAGACGTAATCCTTCCTCTCCTATAAAACTCTCCTGTAGACAAATTTTATTTCCGCTCATCGTCGTGCGAGTCTTGCGCAGAAGCAATTACTTCCGGAACTTGTAATCAGGGCCGTGGCTATAGAGGTCTCGCTAGCGATGCTGGAGATCGACGACGAATCCTTCTCTAACCAGAAAAAATAAGGTAGAATGCAGGTGAAATGGTAAAATCAATCATCTTTGTAACGCCTCCTGACGTACAACAAAATTATGATAGCATCTCTGCGATGATTTCCGGGCGAGGGTCAGTTGTAAGGTTGGCAGAAATGGTTAGTGTTACTCGGTGGCAGAATTCGAATTCGCTCGCTGTAAATTTTAAGTGGAAGCATGGGATCTAAGAATTCCTTGGACGTCTCCTTGGCAACCAAAGTACTTCGGCTCTACCACGACCCAGTGGGCACAAAACTTGGCCACGTCTTTACGACATCAGTACGATATCTTTACGACAACTTTATGACATTCTATGTCCATGTCATTTCGCTGTCTTCGCGATATCGTAAATAAGTCGCATTATATGAAGATGTCTTCAAGACATCGTAAAAACAGCGAAACGACATAGACATAGGATGTCGTAAAGACGTCGTAATATTTTATGCCCACTGGGGATGTTGGTAAACTCCAAAAAAATTATTTAAAAAAAGAGAAAACAAACGTGTTATGCCGAAAGTAGTCAAGTTGGTTTTTTAAAAATGAGTCATACCGAATCACTCGGTATGGCGACTTTATTCAATGGTAAATTACAGATGTAACTTA
>NC_046659.1:53946255-53950573 GCF_010883055.1 Belonocnema kinseyi
ATAAGACTTTATGTAAATAGTTGTAAATAATTGTATATATAGAAAGGATAAGATTGTAAAAAATATATAGATGTAAACGAAAAGATTGTAAGGAATGGAAGTAATGTAAATCCTTAGGGGACACATTATGAATAAAGAAGTTAAACTTTCAACAAAAAACAATTAGTTTTCTGCAAAAAAAAATTTGAATAAAATACAAAATTAAAAAAATTTGTTAAATTTGTTTTAAACAAAATATTAAAATTTTTAAACAAAAAGTTACATTTTTATCCAAAAGGCTGAATTGTATATGAAAAAAGGCATTTTTAATAAAATACGTGAAGTTTGCACAAAAGAAATTTATTTTCCACCAAGCCTAATTTTCAATACGAAAATTAATGTTTAATCATAGTTAAATTTTCGACAAAAAAGATTAATTTTCTCGTAGTTAAAAAAAATTAATTTTGAAGCTAAAACAAAAATTGTACAAAATAGTTAAATTTTCAGAAAAGAAATTTTTCAACTAAATTGATAAATCATCAACCAAAAAAAAAAAAAACTAAATTTTTAACAAAGCAGTTCCACTTTCAATTGGAAAAATAGAAAAAAAATAGTTAAAATTGTTTGAAATTGCTTTAAATTATTGAAATTAATTGAAAATTCCTTAAAATATTTTAAAACATCCTAAAATATTTAAAATCCTTTAAAATCTCTTGAAATTTTGCAAAGCCCTTGAAAATTTCTTGAAATTTTAAAAATATCCTAAAATATTTTAAATCCTTTAAAATCTCATACTAAATTATTAAAATCAATTAAAAATTCCTTAGAATCTAGTAAAATATCCTGAGATGCATTAAATCCTTTAAAATCCCATATTAAATTACTGTAATGAATTGAAAATTTCTTGGAACCTTTTATAAGACTCAAATATTTCGAAACCTTCCAAATCTTTTGAAAAATCTTGACATCTTTTAAAGATTTTTAAGGTACTTTGGAGTTTTTTTAAACAACCCTGCTATAATTATGAAAATTATTTGAAATTCCTTCAATTTATAAAAATGAATTAAAAATTCAGGGAAATTTTTTTAAACATCCTCAAATATTGAAAATCCTTTAAAATATTTTGAAATCTCTTGAACATTCCTTGAAAATTCAAAAATACCCTAAAATATTTAAAATGTTTTACAATCTCATACTACATTATTGAAATAAATTAAAAATTCCTTTCAATATATTAAAATATCCTAAAATATATTAAATCTTTCAAAATCTCAGATTAAATCACCGTAATCAATTGAAAATTCCTTGGGAAATTTAAAATACTCTCAAATATTACAATACCTTCAAAATCTTTTGAAATGCCTAGGATTTTTTTTTAGGATTTCTAAATTACTTTGAAATTTAAAAAAATAAGCCTTCTAAAAATTGGTTAATTCTTTGAAATTTCTATAAATTATAAAAATAAATTTAAAATTCCTTGACATCTTTTAAAACATCCTCAAATATTTCAAATACTTAAAAATCTTTTGAAATCTCTTGAAATTGCTAAAGCTTCAGATTGAAATTTAGAAAAGAGAAAAGTTTCAAAACGTTATATATTGAAATGTTCGTAGATTAGAGCTTTGAAAATGGAATCAATAAAAATTTAAAGCTTTCAAAATTTGCAACTATTCGATAAGAATAATTTTCAATTCGATGGGGTTCAGGTCTTCAAATTTAGAATTGTAAACTTGGCAGTTTATTTATAAAAAATTAATAATCATAAATAAATTGAATGCGTTGAAAATTTAAATCTATGTTTTTCAGTTGGACAATCTCTAAATTAAATTATTTCAGACTGAAATTTGAAAAACCGAAAAATTTTAAAACATTAAAAATTTAACAGTTTGTAGATTAGTTAAACTATTCAATTGAAGTTTCAATAGAAATGACTCTATTTAAAGTTTAACTACTTCTGAAACGATTTTTGTATATTTATTTATACATACAGGGTGGTCACGCTGGGGCTTACATACATGGCGATCTGAATGCTACCCGAAATGCACAACAGTAGGGGAGAAGCCTTTATACAGGGGTATTTTCATATTTCGCGCCTTTAAAATTGCATTCGGATCGGCCATTCGGCCAAGTCCATGTATCTTCGGATCAAGTTTATCATACTTTCCATGGTTGCGTTCGAAACTTCAAATGGATACAATTATCAAAACAGCATAGGTTATGTTACATAGTAATTACAAATAATAAAAGTGTTTAATTAATAATGAAGTGAGACATGTAACCTGATCAGTAAACGTCAGTTTTCTTCTGTGCCAATAATATTATGGAATGGCTGCTGACTGACAAATACTATACAATGATAATAATATTCTACGATTTTAGTGGGCGAAGAGTGAATTTTGTTTAACGCTTATTTGCGGCATAAAAAAGGTATGTTATAAATAGACAGGATATTTTTAAAATAAAGTGAATAAAATATTACATTCGAAAACTTTCAATTGAACTTACTTACAATTCCTTACAGCGATTTGGGTGAAAAGGTGAATTCGAACATAACCTCGAAATAATGAGAGATCGGCCCGGCATGTTTATTATACTTTCGATTGATTATTCTTTATCAAACAAATGTTTTGTGGTTTTGTATATTTATTACTGACAGTCTCGGCAGGAATAATTTAAACAATAATTACTTAATAATTATTTAACAATCCTGACTTATTCATAATTTTAATAAGTAACACGTTATTCCTCAAATTAATAACTGATTTCCATTGGTTTTTTTCATAGATCGATCATAGATGAAATGCACATCAGAAAATGCAGATGGATTTTGTGCATTTCAGCTGGTTCATTTCAATTAACATTATTGGAAAACCGTTATCTCTAGACCTTATCCCAAGACTGGAGATTGGTTAGCCTAAAATTAATTCTAATTCAATCTGATGGTATAGAGAAGTATCAAAAAAATATTTCAAGGTAATTTATCTTATCTGAATTTTTATTAATAAAATATTCAGGCATTTTTTTGTATTTTAGAAAATGTTTTCTAAAATCTTGCGTCTTTTAGCGTGATATTGGAATTTTCGATTATCTGCATATATTACTTACAATAAAACAAAATTACGAGTCCTATTGAAAAGTGCTTTAAAGAAATTTTGTAGGATTTTTCAAAACTAATGTTGTGGTGTCAAATTTCGGGCAATTCTAATACTTTCTGCATCATAAATAACAAGAATGTAATAAATTAATACAAATTTGTATCGCTTTTTGGGCGAATAACTTTTTTCAATCAATTTGTTTTTGCACCTTTTGTTTTTCCACAAATTTATCATTTTTATTTTTAATACAATTTTTATGATCAAAACCAAAAACTACGTGTCATGTCAAAAAGTAATTCATAACAAATTTTTAGCACTTTTTCGGGTAAATAATTTTTGTTAAATCATTTTTTTTCGTAACTTGTATCATTTTTTCACAAAGTTTTTTTTTATATTTTCAATGTTATTTTTCGCGAATAAAACACAACATACGCCTCCTATCAAAAAGTGATTATTAACGAATTTGTAGATCTTTTTTGAGGTCACAATTTTTGTTGATTCATCTTCTTTTGTATCCTGCATAGTTTGACCACAAAATAGGATTTTTCACATCTCATTATTTTTTGTGCAATAAAAATTAGAATTTTCAACTTTACAAGAAAATCCAAAAAGTTTGTATGATAATCTTGTAGGGCTTTTAAAAAGCAATGCTTTTCTTTACTTTTTTTATTAATCTTTCGTTGTTTGGCTTATAAATTTGATTTTCGATTGATATTAAAAATTTGGAAAATGCTATAACTCTGTGAATTTTTTTTGTATAAAAAAAAAGTCATCAAAATAAATTATTTGGCCTTCTGAGTACTATTAATAGCCGTAAATAAAAATTTTAAGTATAATAAAATGGTCCCAAAATTTGTATTTTTATCCAAAATGGCTGTTAACGAACTCGTCCTTTCTTTTCGGACTTGTCGGACCTTTCTTTTCTTATCCTTTCTCAATCATAAATGATGAGAATGAGAAAAATTAGAGGCCCTTTAATTTTTGTTATTAATTTCAGTTTCTAAATCATTTGAATTCTTCAAAGTAAAACGCTGTTACTTTTCTCTGCAATATTGATATTTTATCCAATATAAATAAAAATGAAAATAAAGTTTCTTAAGTATAGTCTCAATATACTTGCTCTCGGTCATTATTTTAATTGCTGTAATTTCGTTTTCTAAGTCTTGTCGATTTTTCGTTGTGTATTTTTATGCTAAACAAATTTTAAACTATACATTATAAGGATAATTTCATTAAATACAAAA
>NC_046659.1:53950673-53952496 GCF_010883055.1 Belonocnema kinseyi
TTCACTTTTAAAAAATTGTTCTTTTTTCTCTATTTTTAAGAAACCCCCTTTTATCATTTTTTCGCTTAAATCCTTCTTGGTAGAAAGTCTACTATTATATTTATGATTTGGAATTCAACTCGTTTGCTTAAAAATTCTAGTATTCAGTTGCAAATTTTATTATTCTGTAAAAAATGAAACTATTTTGTTAAAAAGTCATCTTGTTTCGTTAAGAATTCAGAAGCTTGGTTAAAAGTTGAACTACTTTGTAAAAAAATTATTCTTTTGGTTTTAGATTCACCTCTTTGGTCGAAAATTTAACTATTCTATTTTTAGAAAATTAATCTTCTGCGGATAAAAAGTCATTTTTAGGCTGAACTCTTTTGTTAAAAATGTAACTATTTTGTTGAAAATTCGTTCTTTTTAATAAGAATTAATTTTTTTTTAACTAACAAGGTAAACATTTCATTTTTGATTTAAATTGATATTTTTATTAACAATTATATTTTCTAGTTTAAAATTGCTCCTCCCGGCATTAAAATTAAAAAATTTTGTTAAAAATTATTATATTTTGTTGAAAGCTCGTCTTATTTTGGTAGATCATTAATACAATGCTGGAAAATTCATTTCTTTGGTTAAAAATTTAACTATTTTTTTCGCAATTTATCTTCTTTAATTGAAAATTAAACGACTTGGTTAGAAGTTGAACTTTTTTATTAAAGATTCATATTTTTGGACTCTTGTTGAAAATTTAATTTCTAGATTTAGTTGAAAATTAATCTTTTTTTAACATGTAACAATTTTCTTGACATTTTGGGTTTCGTTTGTCAATGAACTTTTCCGTGTTTTTTCCATGTTTGTTAAATCTAGTTTTTTTTAAATCATATTTCTGCAAGATTTACCTCTTTGGCTTAACATTGAACTTTTTTTGTTGACAATTTGGTTTTTTATGTTAAAAATATATATTTTTTTAATTGCAACTTGTATAGTCTTGATTAAAAATGGATCCTTCAAAAGTTGAAAATTCAAATATTTGGTTGAAAATTTATCGAATTTGTTAAAAATAGTCTTTTTTGGTAAGAAAATTAATCTTCTTTGTTGCAAATTTATTATATATTTCGACTTTAAATCTTAGGAATTTAAAGCGTTTCATATTGCATTCAAATCTGTTGAAAGTGAGTTTTAAATAATAACTGATACGAGGGATTTTATTAGCTGTAAGGCAGGGCTCACCAAAAGGCAGCCATTGGCTGCATTGGCTGCCAGTGGCAGTCAAAAGACTAGGTCAAACTGGCCCTAACAAATCTTGTCGTTCGACTGGTTTCTAGCCCTTCACGGTCATTATACCTCCCGCCGCGCCGGGCTTGAAAGACATTATCCTTTCCAAAAATGAAATAAAATTAGAAAAAAATATATCAGCGTTTGATTTAATAATGTAAAAATAAATTTAAACGTTTTATTGAATAATATTTATATATTTCACACAATTGATGTAATGTATAATGATAAAATGTTTAGATGATATTGTTCGAATTTCTTTAATAAATATTTATTGAAATAAGCTATAGCTATAATATGACTATGTTATCTGTTAATACTTAATGATTAATAGGTAGTTTAAAAATTAATAAGAAAAATTAATATAATGCTTGAAAGGTGGAAGAATTCAGCAATTACTATATTTTATTGCAAGTTTTATAATAATTACCGAAAATAAAAATATTTTTATAGAAAAATATGGTATATTTAATTATTTCTTGAATGAAATAATAAGAATAAGAAAAATTTAAATGGATAATTGTCAAATTCTACAACTCAAATTCTAGTTTACTTGAACTATAACA
>NC_046659.1:53952596-53956306 GCF_010883055.1 Belonocnema kinseyi
GCAACAAAGACGAATTTTTAACAAATTCCATGAATTTTCAACTTATAAAGGATCCATTTCTCATTAAGAATAGACATGTTGCAATTTTCAAAAAAAGTAGTTTTTGACATCAAAAACCAAATTGTCAAGAAAAAAATTTCAATGTTAAGCCAAAGACTTACATCTTGCAGAAATATGATTTAAAAAAAACTAGATTTAACAAACATGAAAAAAACACGGAAAAGTTCATTAACAAACGAATCCTACTTTAATTTTCTACCATATTGTTAAATCATTAATCAAAATATACTAATTTAGAACTTAACAATTGCATTTTTAATAAAAAAACGATGTAAAAAGATCAAGAAAATTAATTTTCGACCAAAAAGATGAATTTTCAACAAACCAAAAGAATGTTCTACAAAATAATTCAATTTTAAACTTATAAAGTATAAATTTCTAACAAAAATGTAAAATTGCAAATTTCCAGATAAAAAATTAATTTTGAACAAAACAAAAAACCCAAAATGTCAAGAAAATTGTTACATTTTAAAAAAAGATTAATTTTCAACTGAATCGAGAAATTAAATTTTCAACAAAAGAGTCAAACCCAAAGATCAAGGGGAGTCCAAAAATATGAATCTTTAATGATAAAGTTCAACTTTTAACCAAGTCGTTTAATTTTCAATTAAAGAAGATAAATTGCGAAAAAAATAGTTAAATTTTTAACCAAAGAAATGAATTTTCCAGAATTATATTAATGATCTAACAAAATAAGACGAGCTTTCAACAAAATATATTAATTTTTAAGAATATTTTTGAATTTTAAAGCCGGGAGAAGCAATTTTAAACCAGAAAATATTAATTGTATTTCGCGCTTCTTCCTTCATGATCAACCTGTAGTACCTCCACTTATCACCAATTTCGCCACGTATTTTAAAGCATCCAATGAAGAAACAGCATTGCCCCTACTGTTCCCGTCGTCTGTGTGCTAGGTCTGGTTATGTCATTCTTTCGCTTCGTGCCAATCGAGCCACGTCGCTAGGGTTTTTTTCGTGAATAAAGTTTAAAGAAGTTATTTGATGTGGAGAAAAAGGACATATTCTAGCAGTGATAACACTTCTTCGACGGGCGAGGAAGAATATCGGCTGCGGATACGTCTAAAAAAGCTAAAACGCAAAAGAAAGAGGAGAGAGAAAAGGGATCGTGAACACCGACGGTATGAGGATGAATTATTCGAGCCGAATTTCACAGATAGTCAAGGTAGGTGCGATTCATTGAATTTGGTTCTTTCTAAACAGGCGTTTGGAGAATGTAGGAGTGGGTATTGACTTGAACTTTCAAGCCGCGTTGCAGGCCACGCTTTGGAGGCTCTAACCTAAAAGCATTTAGTATAAGCAGCGTTGCTAAGTAACGCCTTGCAGGCTCTAGCCTGGGACCCATTTACCGTGAGTAGCGTTGCTAAGTCACGCTTTGCAGGCCCTATCCTGAAAAAAAATTCACTGTAAGAGGTGTTGCCAAGTCACGCTTTGCAGGCTCTAACCTGGCAGTGTTGAATTAAAAGCGACATAATGTAGTCAAACTTCAGAGGCTCTAACCTCATAGCAGTTCTGACACAAAGATTCTGGAGGCTCTAACCTCCAAATGCGTGAGAGGCTCTAACTTAAAAAACGCTTGAGAGGCTCTAACCTCATGGCAAACCAACGGGCTCTAGCCTGTGCCTACGTAAGTAAATAATGACGGGAGTCACATTGCACATGGCTCTTACCCAAATTCATTAAGAGGGACTCTTACCTCTAAGGGTTTTTGTCGGATTGGTTTACAAATATTGCAGGCTCTAACCTACAATTATCAAAGGGTTTAACCTATAAACGTGGTTGTACTGCGTCCAGCAGACACTAATGTGGGAGCAACATTTTCTACAACATTTTTTCATTTCTTGGTGATAACAGTAACTTATCTGATTCACACCTCTCAAATGAAATTGAAGAGTATGTTCAAGAAGTGGGACAGTCCGTTCCAAAAGAAAATCATCTGGATAAGGAAGTTCCTCATTTATTAGGAAATAGAGTTTGCGATGATAGAAAATTAGATACGGCCATACATCCTGACATCGCTATCCGCTGGGAGGATATTTTAAAACAAGGTCTACCTACTGAGGAAAAAACGAATATTTTGAAAAAACATCCTGCTCCAGAAAATCTCACATTGATAGATCCTCCGAAATTAAATGCAGAGATAAAAATCATTTCAAAGGACAAAGAAGCAGTAATTAAAAGAGATTCTCGTATAATTGCGAAACAAATTAAGATATCAGCTGCATTGGCAGCCGTGGGAAAGGTCGTTTCTCTTATATCCGCAAAAACAGAAAGGTCAGCGGCTGAAAAGCAAACCCTTGAAAACTTAGGAGATGTAAGCAGACTCCTCGCGGATCTTCAACACGATGAATCCATCATTCGAAGGAATTTATTGTTGGCAAGCATCCCCGACAACTCTTTCAAGGACACTCTTCAAGCAACAACCATTGGGGAATTTTTATTCGGGAATAATTTGCAAGAAGTTCTAAAGACAGCAAAAATAATGGAAACTTCATGCAAAGAATTGAAAAGTGGAAACCGCAGATTATCAGGCAATCAACCAAAAAACTCGAAAGTCCCGCCCCGTTCACGAGCGGGAACGTCGGGCGGGCAGAAACAGGGTCAACGATATTCCAAGAATCATCAGGGGCCGAGGAATAACCAGCACTTCACCCCTCGATATCCAAACAACCCTAACTCGAATCAACACCCGAAGAGGAGACAGGAACCGCTCCATACCCGCCGATAATACAACAAGTAAGTAAGATCGCAGGTAGACTCGAACATTTCTTAGGTAGATGGAGAAAACTTACGTCGGACCCCATAATATTATCTTGGATAAAGGGCTACAAAATTCCGTTTATGAATTCACCCATTCAAAATACATCTCTAAATGAAAGAGATTGGTCACGTGAAGAGATACCTCAGATTTCGCTATTAATTGCAACTTTATTGCAAAAAGGAACGATTGTTGAATGCCAGCCTGTCAAAGGCCAGTTCGTTTCGAATATATTTTTAAGACAAAAAGCGGATGGAACGTTTAGATTAATTATTAATCTTAAATCACTCAATAAGTTCATTTCAACGAACCACTTCAAACTAGAAGATAGCAGAACAGTGACAAAAATTATAAGTCCTGATTGTTTTATGGCTACCTTGGATCTTCAAGACGCATATTATTGAGTTTCAGTCCACAAATCACAACGAAAACTCTTACAATTTATCTTTGAAGGGAAAACATATGAATTTACTTGTTTACCGTTCGGGCTGTGTACAGCGCCTTATGTCTTTACCAAAATAGTCAAACCTGTTGTTTCATATCTTCGACAAATAGGTTTTTTATCCGTTGTCTACTTAGATGATTTGTTACTGCTAGGGAATTCTTATGCGGAATGCACCTAGAATATAACGATAACAATATCAAAGTTACAAGAACTAGGCTTTATAATTAATATAAAAAAGAGTCAGTTGATTCCAGCCCAGACTTGTAGGTACTTGGGTTTCGATTACAATTCTCAAAAAATGAAAGTTGAATTACCGAAAACAAAAAAGAATAAAATAAAATCGATGATTGAAAAAATTAGCCTTAATAAAAACATGCGTATCAGGGACTTTGCTAGATTAGTAGGGACGTTAGTGTCTTGTTGTCCGGCA
>NC_046659.1:53956406-53960237 GCF_010883055.1 Belonocnema kinseyi
TTTAACAGCTGTAAAGTGTAAGAAGCATTTTCGAAAATCAAAGGAAATTACGGCTTGCTTCTACAGTTTAGCTAAGGCCATGTTATAAATATGAACCATTTTTTTTATAAATTGAAATAAGAAGTAACTCAATCTTACAAAAAAAGTTTGCCTAATTTTTTTTAATTATCATTTAATACTAAAACTTGACATAAAAATTGCCATAATTTTCGTCTTTTTGTTGTTTTAATACATGAGATAATTACATTTTTTAAACCGCAACCATGAAAAATAATATAAACCAATGCTATAAATTCACAGAACTATTATGTACTTCAATAGCCTATATTTTTTTTTTTAAATTTGACGCTGTTTTTATTTCATTTTATTTTTAATAAATATATAAGTTTCCTCAGTTTTTTATTTAGTTTCCTTTAATTATTTCCTTTATTTCTTTATTTTGTATTTATTGAGAAAAATAAGTTGAAATTTTAAAATCTTCTCCACCGGTCATGTATAGAAAACTATACTTTCCAGCTGGTCGATTAAGCTTTTGTTTGCAGTTACTTATTTAACTGTTTGCATATTTAATTCCATTAAAAATTTTTGATTTTGCTAAAATAATTATTTTAAATTCTTTCCTTTAATAAAAAACTTGCTTTTTTAAATTTGTTCGTAAATAAATTTATTTTCTAATAATTGAAATATTGGATTAACTTTCAGTTTCTTTTATAAAATTTTAAAGGCTTATGTATTATAAATTAATTACCTCATTAGAAAAAAGGTTTTTTAAAGAAAAATAACAACAATCATGCAAAAACCCCACTTTTTTATTTGAAAAAGATATTAACAATGCTTATTTCTTGCATAATTGAAAATAAATTAGGACGGAATTTCATATTTGAATAAAATTATGAATCGAACCAAAAAATACATGATCTGGCACTTTTTTGTCAGACTTATTTTTTCAAAAATTGTATACTCCCGTTCAAAGATCTTGATTGAAAACCGAAGTTTAATTCCAATCTATTGTATTATTCACAACTTTCTTCTAACTGCAATTCATAACACAGTAGACAATTAGACATAATGTAAAAATTACAATGAACATGACAAGTCAAAACTGTCATCTGGGTACTTGAAGTTAAAGTGAATATTTATTTCTGACAATGTTAATACTTCCATTTTAATATTGAGTTTATTAAATTAAAAAGGAAGATATGTTAAAATTATTTACGCTTAGCGTTTTAATGCTTAAAGCTTCTTGTTCTTCAAAAATCAATATATTCCAGTCAAGATTTTTTTCTTACTTCTTAAATCTTGTAAACAAAAACAAATGTTTTCATGTAATAAATAAGTGACGAAATTTTGTTATCAAATAATTTTTTTCAATGTGATAAGCTGTGATTATTTCTGCCGTCTTAGAGAAAAAAGTTACTCTCTAAAGGTTGACGTAAGGGTCATTTTCGCGTGGCAGCGTATACGTAAAGAAGACGCACGTCAAAACGAAGATAGTGAGTTTCTTCACGCAAACAGCAGATTTGGCTTAACCCATTTTTCCCTCTCGACGTATTGTTCACCTTGGCGCGCGGGGTATTTCCTAAATTAATTTTTTTACGCAAAAAAAGTCGTGTCTACTAAAATGTAATTTTAATTTTTTTTCTCGATGACTTAAATTAAACAAAAAGGTTTGAAAGTGTAAAATTAAAAATGTAAAGCATTGAACAAATTCTGAATTTAAGAATTAAATCCTAAACAATTAAAAATTTTAACATTGAAATTCAATTTGGTTTTTAATATAAGGGTTTAATATCGTAAAATTGACAACTGTAAGCCTTCTAACTTGATTAGGCTTAAATTAATGGCCTCCAAAATCTGATAATACCCAAATACAAACATTTAGAATTCTGCATTTCAATTTTCAATTCAAAACTTACAAAATTAAATAATTTAAATTTATCAGATTTTACTTAAGGCATATTCAAGATTTAAGAAATATTAATGCTCGTATTTTTACATTCTCATCATTTATGATTGAGAAAGTATTAGAATTGTCGGAAATTTGACATCACACTTTTTCAACGGATCTCCACGTTTCGAGACCCCCTGAATCCGAAAATCAGGTTTTCACGATAGTGTCTGTCTGTCTGTCCGTCCGGCCGGCCGGCCGTCCGTAAACACGATAACTGTCGAAAAAATGAACAAATCAAATTCATCTTTGGCACACTTTTTTTAGGTCATAAAACAAAGGACGAGTTCGTGAACCAGCCATTTTTGATAAAAATTCAAAAAGTGAGCGCATTTTGAACATTTTTGAGACAACTTTTTTCTGAATTTGAAAATTCTATGTACGAATATTCATAGTATTCAAAAGAACAAACAATTTATCCTAATGACTTTTTTCGATAAAAAGAAAATTTTCAGACAAACTATGTAGGATACGAAAAAAGATTTGTTTTATTTGTGAAAAATAACGTTGAAAAAAAAATAAAATAAAAAAAATGTGTGGAAAAACGACGAACGTTACGAGAAAAAAATCCAACAAAACCTTTTTACAAATGTCTGTCGGAAATCGAGCGCGCAGTGCGAGTGTTACGATGAGAATGTGTACCTCAAAGCATACAGAGCTTTGAGAAACTTAATATTTGACTATACTTAATTAAGTAAACAATTCAGAATATGAAGATGCATATAAATACTGCATTCTAAAAGAGATCTTTTTGATAAAGTTTTTTTCAAGCATTCCAAATGCAAAGAATAAATATCCGAGCTCAAACTTGCGAGCCGCGCGCGCAGCGCGCGACGAAAGTGCGCCCACGAGGCGGGCAGATTTTTAATTTATCAACTCTATGAAAAAATTTCAAATAATACAATTCTTAAAATTTCTGTTTATAAAATTACTCAATTTGAATGTTTTAAATTTAAAATATATTAAAACCTTTCAATTTAAAATTCCTCTCCTTATAAAAAGTTTTCGATTTCAAAGACTTTACATTAATTCCAATTTTTCACGAGGTTTGACATCGAATAATCTGCTTATTGCAGCTTTAGATTATTTATATCCTAAAGCTGAAAAAAATGTATTGCCGAATCATAAGTGATTTCATTTAAAACGTTTAAAATTAAATAATTTGAATTCACAGGTTATACTCGAACAATATTCGAAATTTTACAAATACTGAAATTTTGAATTTTAAATTTATAAACTAGTTTCTTTCCATGCAAAATATTTATGCTGAAGTTTAAACGCTTCCTTTTATATTTTGACATTGTCGACTTCTGAAAAGTTTCAAACCAAAAACTTTAGAACTATGAGTCCTAATTACTTTCCTGAGTTTTTTTGTTGAATTTAACTAATTATTATAAAAAAAGGGAATTTTTTAAGATTTCTCAAGCTTATTTGAATGCTCTTCATTATTGAAGCCAAGAAACAACCTACATATATTTGTTTTCAATTCAATTAAATTTAAAATTTAACGACAGTTTCATTTTTATTGAACTAAATTGTACTTAAATTTAACACCATTTAACACCATTCAACATCCACAATTTTAACTGAAATTTACTTAAATTCAACTAAATTTTACTTAAATTTTGAATTTAACTAACATGTATTCACTTTTTGTAATGATCTGAATTGTATTCAATCTTTAAATTTAGTTTTACAAAATAATTTTTAAAATTGCACTACAATAAATCTTAATGTACGAATAGAATTGTTTTAAAACTTATTTACTTAGTACCTAGAAAATTTCTCTTTGAAAAGTAACCAGACGAGAAATTAATTTATATAAACTTTATTTAATTCTTAAATTCACATAAAACATATTGAGTTGAAATTTAAAATAATTA
>NC_046659.1:53960337-53962900 GCF_010883055.1 Belonocnema kinseyi
ATTCAAACAATACGAGTCTTGTTTTAAGAAATGGTGGAATTTCTGCGCAGAAAATAACTTGAACCCATATTTAGGTGCTGTCCCAGATGTTTTGATTTTTTTAACACAATTATTTAATTAAGGAGCATCACACAGCTCAATAAACGGCATTATATCAGCTATATCGTTACTTGTAGGGCCTGAAATAGCAAAAGATTCTAGAATGATACGGTTCTTCAGGGGAATTTCTAATTTACGACCATCAAAGCCAAAATACGAGTCCACTTGGGATCCAAAAATTGTACTCACACATTTTGCGTCTTTACCCTCAAATGAGGAACTTTCTATGCAAAGATTAGTAAAGAAGCTTATATGTCTGCTTGCGCTAGTTACAGGTCATCCAATGCAAACTTTTTAATTAATAAAAATTGATAATATTAGACAAATTGAAGATGGTTTCGAAATTAAATAACAGAACGTGTAAAAACATCGAGACCTAATAGAAAACAGCCGTGTTTAGTTTTTCCATACTTTCGTCAAGAAGAAAAAGTTTTCGTGGCTTCTACATTGTGCGTTTATTTAGAAAAAACGAGAGTAATGCGTGAAGGAAACAGAACACTCTTCATTTCGATTAAAAAGCAACACAAAGCTGTGACGATACAGACCTTAAGTCGTTGGGTCAAAGATTCCTTAAAAGACAGCGGAATAGACACGGAAGTTCGTTAACAGCCATTTTGGATAAAAATACAAATTTCGGGACCATTTTTTTATGCTTAAAATTTTTATTTACGGCTATTAATAGTAATCAGAAGGCCAAACAATTTATCCTGATGACTTTTTTTTATACAAAAAAAATCTCAGTTATAGCATTTTCAAAATGTTTAATAACAATGGAAAATCAAAATTATAAGCCAAACAACGTACGATATGAAAAAAGTGAAGAAAAATGTTGCTTTTTAAAAGCTCTACAAGATTACCATACAAACTTTTTGGATTTTCTTGTAATATTGAAAATTCTAATTTTTATTGCACAAAAAATAATGAGATATGAAAAATCCCATTTTGTGGTCAAACTATGCAGGATACGAAAGAAGATGAATCAACAAGAATTGTTATCTCAAAAAAGATCTACAAATTCTTTAATAATCACTTCTTGATAGGAGGCGCACCTTTTGTTTTATTCGCGAAAAATAACATTGAAAATATTAAAAAAACGGCGTGAAAAAATGATACAAGTCACGAAAAAAATTTATTTAACAAAAATTATTTACCCGAAAAAGAGCTCCAAATTTGTTATGAATTATTTTTGACATGACACGCACTTTTGGTATTGATCATAAAAATGGTATTAAAAATAAAAATGATAAATTTGTGGAAAAACAACAAAAGCTACAAAAACAAATTGATAGAAAAAAGTTATTTGCCCAAGAAAGTGATGCAAATTTGTATTCATTTATTATATTCTTATTATTTGTGATAGAGAAAGTATTAGAATTGCCTGAAATTTGACATCACAACATTCAAATTTTGAACCAAATGACGCAAAATACGACAAAAAGTGTCAAAGAGAAATGATAGGTTTTGAAAAATCCTACAAAATTTCTTTAAACCACTTTTCAATAGGACTCCTAATTTTGTTTTATCGTAACTAATATATGCAGTTAATCGAAAATTCCAATATTACGCTAAAAGACGACAGATACGAAAAAAATCTGAAAGAAGACTTGTAGGATATTTTGCTTTATACATGTATAAAAAAGAATATGAAAACCAAAATCCTATTACTAGCATAACAACGCGAGGTAGAGAAAAGTGTCTATAAAAGGATTGTAGTTTTGAAGTTTATTTTAAGTTGGTCCAGAAAATATAAATTTACAACTGTCTATCAAAAAACGAGTGCTTAGCGTGAGTTTCACGATAATATTGTGTACCTCAAAGCCTACAGAGCTTTGAGAAATTTAATCTTTAACTATACTTATTTGAGCAATAAATTCAGAATATGAACACGCATATAAATACTGCGATCTAAAGAGATGTTTTTGATAAATTTTCATTCAAGCATTCTAAATGTAAAGAATAAATATCTGAGCGGGAATCGCGGGAATCAAAAGACGCGCGCCCCAGGCGCGCTCAAACTTGCGAGCCACGGGTACAGCGCACGGTGAGAATGTGCCGGCGACAATAAATAGTTTATTTACAGATTATTTTATTACAAACTAACAATTAAGAGATAAATGTGTTTGAAACTTTCCAATAATTCCTGACCTTTTAGTTTAAATTAAGAAATGTTAGGCAAAATATTTATTTATTCATATCAACCACTCGATTAAACTTCAAAAATACATTTGTTCAATTTTGAAATTATGGGGTTCTCAATTGAAAACATCAGGACATAATTTACATACATAGTAAGATACATAAATTTCTATAAAATAGTATATAAAAAAATAAAATAAAAAATATATTTATTATATAATTTTATCGTTTCTTTATAATTTATTTAATTCATAATTAATTGCACAAACATAGGAATTTACGAATTATTGTTTACTTCAATTAATAATCGTGAGGGAGGCGGTATTCC
>NC_046659.1:53963000-53970113 GCF_010883055.1 Belonocnema kinseyi
TCAAAAAGTCTTTAGAGTTTTCGAATTCCTTCAAGACCTTTTCTACTCAATTAAAATTATTTTTCCATTCACTTATAAAGTAAAATTAGATTATTACCATTTGGGATTTCAAATGCACTATAATTTGGCGCTACCAAAGATATAGCTGCCAATCGGTACATGTCGCGCCTCTAAAAGTATGTGGCCGAACTAAGAGCAATATATGCAGGACCACAAACCTGCCCGCCGCGCTAACTACCGGTATGTGGTGCAACTAATCTCATGCCGTATCTAGGACCTAATATCTTTGGTAAAGCAAATGAATTTGCAATGGGACTCCGATTTTATGTATCAAAACTCCAAAATCGACCGAACCTCTTTTTCTAACGTGTGGAGGTAGAAAGAGAGCTTCTTTCAATTTTTGATTTTGAAACAGTATCGAAGACCCACAGCTGGGTTCTTTTTGCTGATCTCATTTCAGTACCACTCCAGCATATTTTTTTCATCATCATTCAATACCTGAAATGCGCTCTGAAATAAAATTTTTTTCACAGTGCATTCTAGAGAAAAGTAGCAATAGCTGGATATAACTTGAGAAGTCACGACGTCATTCAAAATGCGTTGATGGAAAAAGATCAGGATGAAGAGGAGTTTTTCGTGTGATGATCAACGGTCGGGTCGCTGCACTGACTGTGCGTCTGCACAAGAAAAATATTTTTACAATGAAAATTTAAAAAATAAAAATTGAACTATATTTCCGTAATTTTTCGCTTTTTTGTTCCGACTCTCTTTGCAAAAAATGGTTTAAAAAATAAAATTTTTTTTTTAAATTTCTGTTCTTAGGATACTCAAAACATTCCCAAGAAAAGATTATGACCATCACTGTTGACCAAAATGATTTTGTAGGGCGTAGGGCACATCTTAAACTTCATGGGGGCTACTGGACCCCAGTGTGGACTCGACAAGTGCTCAAATATGTGTGGACTTGTAGGGTTAAAACCACCCGCACTGCAAATATCTTAAAAATAAACAAATCATTCAAGGATTTTCGCTGATTTCAAAACTTTTTTTCAGAAAAAAGTGCGTTATGATTATGAACGCATTAGAAGAAAACCTGATGCAATTAGATGAAAGCAGTCAAAATAATAATTCTAAAAAGAGTGGTGTCAGTTTTGATATTCTTGGTGATATTTTGATGCCAAATGAAGTTCTGTTGAACAACAACAATGTAAGTCGGTACACATAAGCATAATTAAAAAAAGTGAGTTTATATTATGCTCTATCCGAGTCCACCATCTTTATTACGTTTTTTGCAGGTTTTTTACGTATAATACATTTTTTACGTATAATACGTCAGAAACCTCGAGTGACGCGTCACTGCACAACCTGGTCACCGGGTAGCGTATTCGAGTATTTCAGATCCCAATACCGCGCTGATTAGAAGGAATTAAAAAACTGGAAAATTTGTTTGAAAGCACGGAATACAACACAAGTCAAGATCGCTATGGAAATAGAAAAGAATTAGTTTCGGAGATAAACCTATTTTCTGGTTGCAGCATTTAGTTTGGAGGAAAATCGCGTATTGAAAAGAATATAATAATTCTCACTTTTGCGCTGAAATCTGAAAATCTTAATTTTCCTCTATTCTTCTCTTCTTATCGGGAAAAAAGATAAATTTATAAAACAAAATAATATTTTTCAAGAAAAATAAGTGTCAACAAAGTTGTTCAATTTTCATCTATAGAAAAGAATTTTAAAATAAAACAATAAGTATTCGATAAAAAATGGAGTAGTCAAATTTTCAAATAAAAAATGGCATTTTCAACGAAAGTAATTAATTTTCAACTAAAATGCTAATGTTTCAACGAAAAATTGAATAGATAAATTTTCAGTTGAAAAACAATTATCAGCTCCAAAAATTCAAAGTTTCAACAAAATATTAAAAATTTCCAAGCAAAAAATAAAATTTACAAACAAATACTTTAATTTGCAAACCAATAACTTTCTACCAGAAACAGAAATTCAAAATTTTCAAAATCAATTTTAAAATGACAAAATTTTTTTTAACAAAACAGATAAATTTTCAACGAAAAACTGTAAAATTATCAGTTTGAAAAATAAATTTAGAAGCAACAATTTTTTTAGCAAAATTAACCAAAAATTAAATAGTTACATTTTTAGTACAAGAAAATGTTTTTCCAACAAACAAAAAATTGAATTTCCAACAAAACAGTTAAATTATCAGCCTAAATAGTTATTTTAAAAAAATTTAATTTTAAAATAGTTTAATTTTCGTTGGAAGAAATGAATTTTCAACTGAAAAATGTTTTAAACAAAAAAACGCACAATCGAATTTACAACAGAATAGTTCAATTTTCAAACATATAGTTGGATTTTCAGTTAAAAAATAGTTCAATTTTCAAACATATAGTTGGATTTTCAGTTAAAAAATTATTTTTCAATCAAAAATGGAATGGAATGAATTCTAAGAAAAAATTAAAAAAAAAGATCACAACTTTTTCAAATTATTTCGTAATTTTGCCATATTATATAATTTTAGAAAAAATAAGGAATTTAATTCTTATTAAACCTTCTTTTCTAATAATCGTTTGAAAATCCTTAATCATTTTTACTTTTAAAAAAGTACTTTAAAAAAAATCAAAAATATTTTAAAACACATCAAACGATTTCCTCAAATTTAAAAGAAGATTGTAGAAGATTTTAAAGCAAAATGTTTCAATTTGATAAGATTAAAAAGTTTTAAAAAACGTAAATAATCAAGTAAATTCAAAAAATATTTAGAAGAATGGAAGGGATTCGAATCCAATTTTAAACTTAAATTTTTTATAATTGTAAATTTTCAAAGATTTCAAAAAAATAAACTTTAGAAGCTTTAAGAGAATTTCGAAAGATTTTAAGGAGGTAAAATTCTTTTTTGATATATCTTTTTTCATTCTATTTTAGGCTATCATCACAATTTTGAGGATTTTAAGAGAAGAAGCCAAAAAGTTATTAACTTGACCTCATTTTCTTTTTCAATACATGTGAAAACTTTACAAAACCTTTAATGTCTTAAAATACTTATCTCGCTATTACTAAATTTAGATTTTACAATTTTATTTTAATTGTAAATAATTATAAATTAAATTTAACAGGATTTTAAAAAATATTATGAACATTTCTCATCTTTTTAAAACGTTTTAAATTTTTCAAGATATTGGTAACTCTCTCGAGTTTTGATCAAAAATTAAAAAAATCATTCAAAATGTAGAAAAAAATTCCTTATAATCTTCTAAATTTTCCCAAGCATCTTAAGAAACTTTTTTTATTCTCCTGCAACCTTTCGAATATCTTTTAAAGTTCCTAAAGTTTATCTTGCGTTTCTAAAACACTTCTAAAGTTTAAATTTTTTGAACCTCATCAATTCTACTAAATACTTCCTGAATCCACTCGCTTATTCACATTTTTTCACTTTTTAATGTTATCAAATTGAAGCATTTTGCTTTAATATCTTCTACACTCTTCTTTTAAATTTTAGGAAATCGTTTGATGTGTTTAAAAATCTGATTGATTTTTTTTAAAGTACATTTTTTAAAATAAAAATGATGAAAAATTTTCACACGATTATTAGGAAAATAATTCTGTTTTTCTAATCTTGTCAGACCTTCTAATCTCTAATCTTTAAAAATTATTCCAATTTTTCCCGATTTTTTTTTCTGCAAAATTAAAAAAACATGCCTTTAAAGTTTTCAGATGCTTTGAGTATATTTGTAATCTTTTGAAATTTTTTGAAATGTTTAAAAATAATGTTTTCAAATTAATTGTTCGAAATAAAAAATTATGTTAATTATTCCTTTAAAAATATTTACAAGTATTAATTATCTTCGAATCGTTTCAAAACTTTTGAATATCTCTTAAACTTACTTAGATTTGAAAGAATTATGTTCCTTAATTTTTCTAAAGTTAAGTAATATGGAAAAATTACAAAATTATGGTTCAAAATATTTTACGTACTTTTAAAACATTTTAGGAAATAATAAAAAATGTTTTGTAATCTTTCATTATCTGAAAGTCCTTCGTTTATCGAAATTTATTATTATTTTTTCATTTTGCATACGTATCTATTATATGTTATCAAAATTAAAATAAAAATCTTCATTGTTAAGTGTATTTAAATACTAAAATTTTTAATGTTTCCAAATTTTTAGAAATAATTTAACCAATTTTATTTGTAATTAAAATAAAGTTTTTTAAAAATCTTATTCAACATATTCTAAGTCATATTTTTTGAATTTTCAAAATTTATCTAATTACTTATTCTGATTGGAAATAATTGAACCTCTTACGATTAAAAGCAGTGATTCTGCTTGAGAAGAAATGTGCTGAAAGTAATTTACAAAACAATCATTTGAATTTTAATTTTAAAGACTGATAATTGTACACAATTTCCAGTCGCATCTTTCCTATTCTTCTACAAGAATTTTTAGGTTTTTCAGTTTCTTAAATCCGTTTATTCTACGTTTCTAAAACTCTTCTGAAGTTTAAATTCTTTTCAGTCTCATCAACACTACTCAATATTCCTTAAATTTATTCGATTGTGTACATTAAAAATTTTAATGTGATCGAATTAAGAAATGTTGATTTAAAAACCTTCTACACTCTTTTTAGAAATTTTAGGAAATTGTATGATGTGTTTAAAAATCTTCTTTAATTTTCTTTTGAAACACATTTTTCAAAATAAAAATCATTAAGAATTTTCACAAGATAATTAGGAAAATAATGCTTTTTCCTTAATCTTGTCAGGTCTTCTAATCTTTAAAAATTATTCAAATTTTCGCTGATTTAGGGCTTTGAGAATATGATAATGGAAAATAAAAAAATTGTTTAAACAATTTTTGTTTAAACAATTCTAGTAAAAATGAAGTAAACAATTTTCTTCCTTTACCCTACGTAAGGCTCACTAGGGGCTCCATAAATATGATTTTTGAATTAAACAATAAATTGTTTAAACAACTATCGTTTAAACAAATTTGCAAAGAAAAATATTTTCTTTTCTTTTCTCCTGCATAATTTCAGGCTCGTTTAAGGCTCCTGAAAAATTATCGACCGAAGGTCGCGCGATATTTCCTTTGTCCTTTTTTTTGTTATATATAGTGTTGTGCCACCTTAACGTTATAAAAAATACACGAACAAAACCATAAAACCCATTTTTACTCCTCGCATAATTTATGGCTCATTGAGGACTAATTTGGGCCCGTAGTCCCAAATTTTGGGCTCTAGTATTTTTTGTAAAAGATTGTGTTTGCAGTAGCTTAACAATAAGTTGGTTCAAGATTTCTGTAAAATGTAATGAAAATGATTTTACTGAAAATTCACCTCATACAATAATCAAGGGCTCACTTAGGGCTCTGGGAATATGATAATTAAAAACTATATTTTAAATGTTTAAACAATTTTTTTAAAAACAAATTTGCCAAAACAAAATATTTTCTTTTCTTTTCTCCTGCATAATTTTAGGCTCGATTAAGACTCCTCAAAAATCATCGACCGAAGGTCGCGCGATATTTCCTTTGCCCTTTCTTTTGTATATGGTGTTGTGCAACCTTAACGTTATAAAAAAACATAAAGAAAACAATAAAACCCATTTTTACTCTTAGCATAATTTAGGGCTCATTGAGGACTAATTTAAGCACGTCGGCCCAAATTTTGGGCTCTAGTATTTTTTGTAAAAAATAGTGTTTGCAATAGCTTAACAATAAGTTGTTTTAAGATTGCTGTAAAACGTAATAAAAATGATTTTGCTGAAAATTCACCTTATACAATAATTTAGGGATCATTTAGGGCTCTGGGAATATGATCATTAAAAATTATTTTTTGAATGTTTAAACAATAATCGTTTAAGCAATTTATTGTTCAATTCAAATATCATATTAATAGAGCCCCAAGTGAACCTTAACATAGGGTGAATGAAGAAAATTGTTTACTTCATTTTTACTAGAATTGTATAAACATTTTTTTTTCATTTTTCATTATCATATTCCCAGAGCCCTAAATGAGCCCTAAATTATGCAAAGAGTAAAAATGGGTTTTATTGTTTTCTTCATGTTATTTTATAACGTTAAGGTGGCACAAGAACATATATAACAAAAAAAGGGCAAAGGAAATAACGCGCGACCTTCCGTTGAAGATTTTTCAGAAACCTCAAATGAGCCTGAAATAATGCAAAAAAAAAGAAAATAATACCACTAGAGCCCAAAATTTGGGACTACGGACCCAAATTACTCCTCAATGAGCCCTAAATTATGCGAGGAGTAAAAATGGGTTTTATGGTTTTGTTCATGTATTTTCTATAACGTTAATGTGGCACAACACCATATATAACAAAAAAAAATGTAAAGGAAATATCGCGCGACCTTCGGTCGATGATTTTTCAGGAGCCTTAAATGAGCCTGAAATTATGCAGGAGAAAAGAAAAGAAAATATTTTTGTTTGCAAATTTGTTTAAACTATAGTTGTTTAAACAATTTATTATTCAATTCAAATATTATATTTATGGAGCCTCAAGTGAGCCTTGCATAGGGTAAAGGAAGAAAATTGTTTACTTCATTTTTACTAGAATTGTTTTAACAAAAATTGTTTAAACAATGTTTTTAAATTTTTCATTATCATATTCCCAGAGCCCTGAATGAGCCCTAAATTATTGTATATGGTGAATTTTCCGTGAAATCATTTTTGCACGTTTCACAGCAATGTTCGGCCAGCTTAACGTTAAGCTAGCGCAAACACTATTTTTCTCAAAAAATAAACGAGTCCAAAATTTAGGACCACGGGCCCAAATGAGAGGCTCCTTTCGGTTCCTTCGGTCCGCTAGGGCAGAGACCACTTCCTCATTTAATACCGCGGAGTGCAGCCATGCTTTTGTTAATACTAAAATATCACAACGTGTTACATCTGTGAAGCATGCCGCTTCCTGGAGTTTCGCATTTAAACCACGAATATTTTGATCAAGGCGATTTGAAAATCGCCTTGATGGGTTGGGTGCATAGAGAGATTGATGCCGCTTTGGAAAACCAGATTTACTATCTCATCTGGCAAAAATCGTGTGACAACTAACAAGGTCACGTTTCAGAGAGG
>NC_046659.1:53970213-53974460 GCF_010883055.1 Belonocnema kinseyi
AAATGTTTGGTATTGGATATTGTTGACAGATGACAATACGCCAATTAGCACAAATGGTAAGTTCCGACAGTGCCTACAAATGTGCCTACTGGCCGCTAAATGCTGAAACACTCGGACTTGACTTCAGTATTAGGGGTGAGCAAAATGCATCAAATATTATCTATCTCGAGTACTCACTCCTGAAAACCCGGATTAAGAAAGCACAAGAGAAAAACTTTCGTGAACAGCTCCTCGATAAGAGGATGCACGGTATCTTCCACAGAAATGTGAAGGATCAGTCAATGTCTTGTGAGCTAACGTTTGCTTTCCTTAAATCGCTCGGAATGAAGTTTGGTACAGAGGGTTTCATTTTTGCATGCCAAGACGGTGTCATTTCCACCTTAACATACCGTCGCCACATTTCGAGCCAAGACATTCCCGATGATAGCTGCAGGGCGTGCCATGCACACCCCGAGCATTTAGCTCACATACTATCTAGTTGTCCAACTCACGCGGGAACGACCTACATTCAAAGGCACAATGCGGCACTAAGAGTGCTTTATTACCATCTGTGTCACTCCTACGGCATTAACCTTAATATCGCTCCTCTAAATTCTCCTAGGGAAATTGAGCCAATTGTCGAGAATGGGAAGTGCCGCATATACTGGAACTTTATATTCTCGACAATTGTTTCTGTTGCTCACTCGAGGCCTGACATGGTTTTTCTTGAATTCGAGAAGCGAACCATGTTCGTTATCGAATTTTCGGCACCAGCTGAAAAAAACATCATAGCCAAGGAGAATCAAAAGAAAGAGAGGTATCGAGACCTTATAAGGGAGTTGCAACGATTGTACCCGGAATATTCTGTTAAACTGATCGTCCTTATCATCGGCGCTCTTGGAGGTGCCAAGCTTTCACTTGCTAATGGCCTAAAAAGCATCCCTGCGTGTCAACAATATGATAGAACACTTGCGGGAAAAATGCAGAAGGCGGTTGTCCTTGGGTCGCTCCGTATTTTTAGGGTGCACGAGGCTTTTGCTGGATCGTCGTATTGATTCCTTTACAGACTGCAAACACCTATCTCACGGTTGTGAGACGTGGTTGTGGCTGAAATTTTACCGCGATTTCGCTGGAAGCGGGTGCAATTTTTCAGATTAGCACCCGCTCCCGGCGAAATCCTGCGGTTGTCCTTATGACAAATTTTTAATTATATATACAGGCCGTCTAAAAAGTCCCAGGACGGTTGGATATTTCCTCAGGTAAAATATTTGTCAAAAAAGTGAAGATCATTCCTGAAGTAAATTTCAACGAGGAATTCAATGGTGACCTTCATTTTGATCTTGAAGTTGACCTTCATGGCTTTTTGAAGGTCAACTTTGTTTTTTAAAATGGAAACCCCCTTTTTTACATCAGCAATCGATAGAGCGGAAAATTCTACGTTCAGGTATGTACCCAAGTCATAGGTCAATTGTAACGGTCAAGTTCAGTTAGAGGTTATCTGAAATTAACAAAGTTTTCTAAGAGGTCAGTGTAATTCCTGAAGTAAATTTCAACGAGAAATTCATTGGTGAGCTCTGTTTTGATCTTGATTACAGCGTTTTGAATATTGTAAAATCACAAGGAAATTTTTCATTAAAGGTTCCAGGTATTCTGGTGAGTGTTTTGTTCTTCCCCGAAGAGTTATACAGTCCTATACCGTTTTTCGATACCTAAGTCAATACCTAAGGCGATATCATAAGTCCTATACCGTTTTTCCATACGAATATTAAAAATCGAAACTAAATTTACGTACTAAGAGTACATACTTACTATCTTTCGCTAAAAGATTATTATGGCGCAAGCGTGGTCGGGGAGATCGAGTTCGATCTTATGATCAATTTCGTTTGCTTTTTAGTCGCACTTTTCATAATGAAGAAGGGTTAAATCCTGTCTCAAGATAAACAATTGAAAGAACTGTAAGGCGCTTTATGAATCATGGATCTATCAAAGACCTTCAGAGAACTGGTCGGCCAAAATCTGCAGGATATGAGAAGATGCCGATGTACATAGCCCAAGCATTTGTTGAATACCCACACCGTAGTTTACGTCGAGCTAGTGATGAGCGTGACGTTACTCCTGATATAGTGCGAAATATTTTAAAAAGCATTAATTTGCATCCGTACAAAATTCATCCGGCACAAGAGCTCAATGAAGACGATCCTGATCCTCGGGTTGAATTTTGTGAAATTACACAGCCACACAAAAAAAAGTGTGCGGATCTGGTAACAAGACGCACGTATTCCTGTGGATTTTGGGTCGCTGAATTCAAATTCGGTATGAAAAATCACCCATCACGTCATGGTTGAGCCATAACCTCAAAAAATGACGAAAGATCATGCACTGAGGCGAATAAATTTCAAAATAATACCAGTGATGCAAATTTTCACTTCAATAACATGTCGACAACTGTGAAGGATCAACCCTTGCCTGATATCAATTTATTGAAGATAACTTTACCCAACAGAACCTGACCGCATCTAACCTGAATTAACGGAAATTTATTGAACTATACGTAAAGCTCTGGAAGCATATTTTCCCAGTAGCAAATGTGTGCTACATCGAATGGGTCAACTCGAGCCTAACCTAGAAATAAATCTAACCTGGCCTAACCTAATCTAACCTAACCTCACGAAACACAATTAAACTGATTGTGTTGTCCCGTTGTATTTTCGGTACCGTTTCATTCAGCTTCGGCTTAACCTACAAAGAAGTTTAACCTATCATAACCTAACAAAACCTGACCTAACCTAACCGATCACGCTGGCAACCCTGTTCTTGCATACTTTCATATTTTGACATTAATAGCAGTAAATGTCTGGAGTTTCGTAACCGCTTGTTGCTAACATTACACTTAAGTTAAGTTGTGTTGCGTTAAGCAAAATTTCGTTAGGTTCTGTTAAGTTAGATTCATTTGTAGTTTAAGATCGAGTTAACCTATTAAATATATCACACATTTAGGTTAGGTTCGGTCAGGTTATGAGTTGACCCATTCGATGTAGCACACATTTGCTATTGGCATTATTTTGAAATTTATTTGCCTCAGTGCATGATTTTTCGTCATTTTTTGAGGTTATGGCTCAACCATGACGTGATGGGTGATTTTTGATACCGAATTTGAATTAAGCGCCCCAGAATACATAGGAATACGTGTGTCTTGTTACCAGATCCGCACACTTTTTTTTGTGTGGCTGTGTTATGATGGACAGAATTGATAGAGATCCTCTTTTCTTGTACAATACAGTATTTTTAGATGAATCTACACTTTCACTTTAAAAGATGAAGTTAATAGGCAAAATTGTAGATATTGGCCCGACACAAATCCTGATTGGATGTTGGAGAGTCACACACAATATCCACAAAAGATTAATGTTTGGGCCGGTATCTTGAATGATACATTGATAGGCCCTTTCTTCATCGATGGTAATCTCAATGCCCGTGCATATAAAGAGCTTCTCAGAAACCAAATTGTACGAAGAATAAGGGAGATTACAAGCGATTATTTTCAAAATATTTGGTTTCAGCAGCACAGAGCAGCGGCTCATTACGGTAGGGAAGTTCGAGCATATTTGGACACTCAGTTCCTTTAAAGGTGGATTGGAAGAAGGGGTGAAATCGAGTGGACTGCTAGATCTCCTGATCTGACGCCTCTCGACTATTTTCTTTGGGGTTCTTTAATGAGCAAACTATACTCAGCTAATCAAGCTAATCAAGCATCCCGAAACGTGAGAGGCAAGGGGACTCACGCTAATCAAGCACCCCAAAGGGAGCAGAATTTACTATGTCCACGTCGTTGTTCCTGGATAATGCTAAACGTAAACGTAAACTGCTTGGAAAAAACATTGAAAAAACCTTGAAGATCATCACCAAGATCAATACAGAGCTCACCAATGAATTTCTCGTTGAAATTGACAATTACACTGACCTATTGGAAAACTTTGTTAATTTCAAATAACCTCTAACTGATCTTGAACGTTACAATTGATCTATGACTTGAGTACGTACCTGAACGAAGAATTTTCCGCTCCATCAATTGCACATGTAAAAAAGGGGGTTTCCATTTAAAAAAACAAAGTTGACCTTCAAACGACATGAAGGTCAACTTCAAGGTCAAAACTAAAGTTTCCGTTGAATCCCTCGTTAAAATTTACTTCAGGAATAACCTTCATGTTTTCGAAAAATATTTTACCTGAGGAAATATCCAACCGTCCTGGGACTTTTTAGATACCCTG
>NC_046659.1:53974560-53981918 GCF_010883055.1 Belonocnema kinseyi
TGGGATATTCAAATGTCCCAAATAGAATATTAAGATTTGTATATATCCCACTTGAGACTTTATTTGAATATCCTAGAAACTTCCCTCAGATATCCATCTAACTATGAGTGAAAAGTATTATTTGATGCATTCAGAATAATTTGTATTAAAAAATGGGAAAAAAATCTTAATTATATGTAGTGCCGAAAACTTGCAAAACCCATTTTTTCACTTATGGAGTTCTTGGGACCTCATAAAACAGATTTATGTAGCTGATATTCAATATATAATCATTGGTTTGTATTTTATAGATAATTATGAGGAGAAGTGTTGTGCTTCAACTCGATTCACCTAATATTGACAATTTTAAAGCATGTTTACAAAAACGTATTCTTTTCTTATGGAAAATACCTGTTAAACTTCATGGGGCTTGCGATATGCATGAAAATTCGAAACAAAAATTACCAATTCATTTTTTGACCACCATCCTTAAAAGATAAACTAAATACGCTTTTTGATATATTACACTCATATGTGACGTGCCACGAGAAAAGGGGACTGACGTTAAAAAATTGGCAATCCGTTGTTTATCTCTATTAATAGTGTTTGAGTTGCTCTATCGAACACAAACATCAGAAAAAAATTGGGCATTATTAATTATAAACAAATACCTTTTTATTGGGCTGTAAATGGAGCATTTCGTAGTGAGACTTCGGACCACTGAAGAGACCTCTCACCACTCACTACTGCAAACTCACGGTTGGTGCCGTTTGCCGCGGTTTTCTTGTGGGAACAGAGGGGAAAAACGCAGACACTGGGACACCACGAATGATAGTGTAGTTGTAAGTGGAAAGCAGGTTTTTAGAGTCGCCTTTCACTACCGAATAGTCTCAACTTCTATCGCTCGCCCTGCAAAATTCTTGTTCGGAGCGTTAGTGCCTTTTTCCCCCTTTTTATCGTGGCACGTCACATATATTTCTTTAATTCCATAAAGTCAATCATGCTTTGTTGTTCGCCGAGCTTCTTAAGCACACCAATCTGCATAGTGCTTTCCACGGTGAGGATTGAGAGGCAATTGAAACAAGCGAAAATACGGTATTTTCTCCAGATCAAATGGGGACAGTGGAATATTCTTCATGTCACTGTTGCGTACCACAACAATTTGGTGATTTTTATCATATATCGGAACAAGTTCATTTTTTATCTTTATTCCAATGATGAAACCTTGTTCTATGACTTTACGTCGAAGAAGATTGCTTGCTTTTACCAAATAGCCACTTCTTGTTCCGTGATAATGAATACCCTTACTAATAGAAGCAGTTACTCTAAGACGATTGAACATTTCAGCTATCGGATCTGGTCGATCTGGCGAAGTTGATTCTGCAAGAATAATTAAAAAAGAATAAACGTTAGAAAAAAACTAAGTGTAGATTTTATTGAGGAAATTTAAGGATTTTATATGTAATTAAGGTTAAAGCTGAAATATTACCCTGAGTTAGGTTTAAGTGTCATATCATATGGACCTATATACAATTTCCAAAGCAAATCTGTCAGCTGTTTTAAACCGTCGCAATCATCTTTAAAATTTCTAGCTTAATCCATCTCTTGGCTTTCATCGATGACATATAAAGTGAAAATAACTCCGATGGCTCAGAGGGTTGAAAGTAGCCCAGGCCTGAAAATTCTGCCCACGTCCAGTTTGACTCTTTTTGAGTGTTGCGGTTAACGCATACGCGTGCGGAGCCCAATAGCAAAAAGTAAAGTTTTGTAGTTGTATGGTATTTCGCGAGTTAAAATAAGGCACATTTAGGGTTGAGAAATAATGACGGAAAAGTATGTGAGAGCTTTATCTAACTTTGACCAAAGGACGCTGCGGACAATCAAGCAACATATTCTTGACAAAATACGCATGTTAACTGGCACAAGAAGGATAATATTGGAGAGGGAGAGATAGATCAAGGAGAATCTACGGTTTTTCGCAGACCTACCGCGCCTCTTCAGCGATTACAAAATGATAAACAAAATGATCACAACATGATACTGATAATACCACGCGCTTCAAGAAGCTTCAAGAACTTCTGGTGAAAGAAGTTTATTTATACATATCAACATCTAGCCTGCATATTCAACTCATATTTACTTAAAGTCGGAAACGTGCATTTCGCAGTCGCTGGTGTTAGGACGCACTATACTCTTGTCGAAAAAAGGCAACTTGTCCAACCCAGAGAATTACAGGCTAATAACTTGCTTGAACACACTTTAACAGATGTTTATAGTGGCCCTAAACAACAGGATTTTTCAAAGAATTGAGCCTGTATGGAGAGAGATGTACGAACAACGTGACTCGAAAAAAGGTTTAGCAGGCCGCCCAGAGAACCTGATGATTTACAGGTGCGTCTAAATCGACACATCAGCGCGTCTTGTGAATTGTCCGGATTGACTACCGGAAACCTTTGAATTTAACCTGTCGTAGACTTATCATGTATCTATTGGAAAGCTTGAAAGTCCATCCACACATAGTAAGATGCATAGAGTGATTGGTCCCCCTTTATAAAACTAAATTTACTATCTCATTTGTAAATTATCGTGTGACAACGAACAATGTCACCTTTCAGATGGGCGTCTTTCAGGATAATACAATAAGCCCTCTGCTTTTTTGCATCGCAATAATAATAACTCACGGATAATTGTTCAGTGGTGCACCCGAAGGAATTAATCTCAAAGCGGAGGCGTAATAACCGTGCCGAAAGCTGCATGGCACCTGGGTAACGTATCTTGAACGGCGATTCTGGGACACCAGGCGACCTCTTAGAGTACTATATGTAGCCTTCTCCACGCATGCGGTATTCTACAAGAATGGAGGAATCACGTTCCGACCATTTTCCACCTTTTTTAAAATTTGTATCCTATGATACTTTTTGTTGAATTACTACATAATTTTGATATATTTCTTGCAATGCTTAACAAATGTCTATTTCTTTAAACCATTTTTATTAGTTTAAGCAGTTACTTTTCGATAACTAAAAAAAATAGATAAAATAAAACAAATACTTTTAATACTTTTTAATTTCAAAAGAAAGCAGATATCTCTGGCTCAATTTTCAGAAATTGTGAAAATAAACAATAAATCATTGCTTAAATGAATACATAATGATTTTAGAAAAATTTATTACTTGAAACAATGACAAACAATTACATTTAAATTAGAAAATACAATACTTTTTTTACATTTTTTGAAAATGAATGATTGCTGAAATAATCTACATTTGTTAAAATAATTCGAAATTATTTAAAAAGTCATTGTACTTATTAAAATTGTCCATTAGTAATTATTTGTATGAAAAAAACGAGGGAAATTGCTACAAAATTACAATAATACGTAAAATTGTAGTTTTTTTTGTTTTACGGTCATATTTGTGATGCTGCGGGGATGATGAGGATCGGTTGGAAAGAAAAGTTATTAGTATAGTTTTATTTTGTAGATACTCCTCTTCAATCTCAACAAAATTTGGCACGTTTCCATGAAACCCTGGAACATGAGTTCAATTTTTTGAAAATTCAGAATTTTCCCGTGTAGATTAAGAAGCGTTTTTCGGACCACCCTAATATACATACAACGTTCCATTGATAGCGTCAAAAACCAAAATTGAACAAAATAACTTTCAAGTTCAAATAGCTTACTCTATTGCCAGACACTTCCATTTTTCACAGAATTTTCTTACAACTATCTCTTACAAATTAACATCCATCCACACCTTATGACTATATAATCCGCTCGCTTCTATAGCCCAATCTTCCTCGCTGCGCCGCGCCGAGCCTCGCACGCATGTCGCTCTTTTCTCGCTATGCTCGTTCCATGTCCATGTTCATAATGAATGCCATCGAAATATACCAGTATCAGTACGTTAGTAATGTAGTTTTTTTTTTGAAAATTTGACTTCAAAATGTTTTTTTTTCTCCAAATTTCACGACCATATTCATAAGCAGTGAATGAAAAATACATCGCTACACCTTTTTCGGAACTTAAAACCCGGCGGAAAAAAGCTGGCAACGAGCAATGTTGCCGGCACCGACAAGATTTTTCCGTTGCCAGCGCTGACAAAATTGGTCCGTGGCCGGCATCGGCAACATTTTTCCGTTGTTGGCAGAGCATAATCTAACGTGCAGCTCTGCACAAGTGTGCAGTTCTGAATGGAAAGTGTGCAGCTCCGAATTTGTGTTGGGGAGGTACTTTTGAAATTATTTTCAATTAATCAAGTTTGTTGGCATTTAATAATAAAGTCAAGTGAAACGTAGGGCAGTTCTGAAATTTGCTTAGATTATGCTCTGGTTGTTGGCACCAGAAAGATTGTTCTGTTGCTGTAACCGGCAGGCTAAACTGTATTTATTGAAAATAAACCTTTCACTAAAAGGCCCAAAAAGAAAAAAAACAAGCAACGAAGACAATTTTTTAACAATTAATCAGAATTAGAGTGATGAGGTAAGTATCGTTTATGTAAGAGCATTCACTTTCAAAACCACAACCTACTCATTCAATTAACCTACTCAGTCAATTAAAACCTTCACTTCGCTTCATTTCCATAAATAAACAATCTATTCTTCAACTGCTTTTCAGTGAACATTTCTATTTTTCATTTGTCTACAAACAATCTTTTTCTCATTTATTCACTCTCATTCTGAAAAATAACCTTCAAAACAATGAGCAACCTGTCAAATTGTAAGTATACACTCATAACCTTACCATCCGTGACCCTCAATACTTATCATTAGTAAGAAAAATTATTTTCAATATATTTTCACGAAAAATATGTACAAGTCAGAAACTTAAAAACAGTTTTTTCAAAACAAAACTTTTTCAAAACAGTTGTCTATGAAATAAATACATTTAAACCAAGCAGTATTTATCATTTCCGTATGAGACATGTTTATAGAAAAATTTACAGGAATCTTAAAGTTCAGATTTTTATAGGTTAAAAAAATGTTGACAATCCAATTCCGTTTCAGTCGGCGAGATACGTATTTTGTACACAAAACAATTCTGATCAATTCCGTTTCGTTTAGTCCTTTCTTTGACTACACTTTAATCGCATTCGAATCGTTTCGCTGGCGCTGTACTCATTGTAATCGCTCTCGTTATCACCTTTCGACGTTTTTAAG
This sequence comes from Belonocnema kinseyi, assembly GCF_010883055.1. NCBI lineage: Eukaryota > Metazoa > Arthropoda > Insecta > Hymenoptera > Cynipidae > Belonocnema > Belonocnema kinseyi. The sequence goes on from NC_046659.1 coordinate 53,979,697, forward strand.
CATTGAAATGATATATTCAAATATACGATAGCAACACAATGGGAACGATTCCATTGTAAACAATCCGAATCTTCATACCGAGTAACGCGCATGAGCCAACGATGTCGATCGACGTAACGAGAAAGCCAGAGCAGCAGCGCACCGTAGAAGTCCATCGACCTTGGTATCGAGAACATTGTGTGTCACTGTATAGAAGTTGATCGTGATAAATAAACCAGTATTTTATGTGCCTAAGTCAGTGACTGTTATTTGTGTATACCCAGTGGGCACAAATTTTAGCGACGTCTTTACGACATAGTTACGACAGCTTTACGACATCCTATGTACATGTCGTTACAGTGTCTTTACGATATCGTAAAGACATCGCCAGATCATACGAACATATTTACGATATCATAAAGACGACTTAACGACATGGACATAGGATGTCACAAAGTTGTCGTAACGATGTTGTAAAGACGTCGCCAAATGCTGTGCCCACTGGGTACCCAAGCCTAGAGTTCTAAATTTCTCGAACATTTAAAATCCGGTCACGTTCTGGTGTCTGTGACCGTCATTTTAAGACAACTTGAGAATTTAAGAGAATTGTGCCTTCACCTATATTTTCTTTATCTTTAAATCTTATAATATTGTAAATTTTATTTCCAGCAAGTATGAATTGCAATGAAGAAAGTTTCATTTAAAAAAATACGAAAACAGTTTAGTATTATCGAAATTCAATATCAAAATTTCTTTATAGCCGACATATTAAATCAAAACATAAAAATTAAGTAATGCTAAAATGTTAGATAAGTAATATTAGGCCTTTAAATAGGTATGTATGAATTATTTTGTTATATTGGTATTTTTCTTGTATACCATATTAAGTAATGGCTTTTTAAGTATTTCAGTAATATTTAAGTTTATATTTATATTCAATACGCTAATATTACAATTTCAGGTTTTGAAAAAATCGGTTTTATTGTTTTTCAAGTAGTTTATTTTATAACAAGTTAAAAAGTCTGATGTTATAATCTGGAGATTTTGAAACTTTCACGAATATGGTATTTTTTAACTTGAAGCTCCAGAAATCGATCATAAAAAGAAATAATGACTTCATATGTATACTAATTGTTCGAAGACAGCGCTGGATTTACCAAGGGGCACGGTGGGGCTAGTGCCCCAGGGGGCCGGGCGGCCCCTGACCCCAGAAAATTATGTACGTTACAGCAAAATTGGGATTTTCTCTGCCCTTAAGAGGGCCTCTTCGAGGTTTAGCCCCAGGTCCCGAAAAATGTTAATCCGGCGATGTTCGAAGAACAATTATTTTTTAGATATAGAAACTTTAGTCTTAACACGTAGAACAGTCTTATGTTTACAAGAAATATTTAAAATTCTAAAGCTTAATCTTACACTTTTAAGAATATTATCACGGTTCAAATTTCATAACTCAAGCACATAGAAGTAATAATTAGAATACATCTGTACAAATTACAAGATCCCTTTTCAAGATAGGTACTATATAGTCTTAATACGTAGAACAGCCTTATTTCTATGATAAAAATTTAAAAACTGTAACCACTTTTAAACTCTGTATCAAATATTCAAGAATATGTTTGCGTTTCAAATACTACTTCTAAATATTAATAGAGTCTAACACGTAGAACATTCTTATGTTTATAATAAACCTTTTAAAACCTTAACATTCCTATAACTCAGCATCAAATGTTAAAGAATATTTTTGTATTTCAAATTCTATAACTCAGTCGCATAGAATTACTAAAAATAATTCTATAAACTACAAGATTCGCTTTTCAAACCTTACAAACAAATTTTATTTTCAATTCTCATACATTACCGAAGAGAACATTCATCAAAGAAATTCTCGGACATATTCCCGTGCTCCCGGACATATTCATCAGTACATTAGTGCCAAGGGTAAAAAATGAGCAGATTTGATGATAAATAAGCGGGTCTGATAAATCCATTGCTTTCGTGATAAGTAGGCTAGCATTCGAAGGTATTAAAAATTTCAATACCTAGGAATACCGTTTCTGTCTTGTTTTTCTTTAATCCGCAATGCAACAAAAATATTAAAATTCAAATTCCTTTCAAGCTGATCGAAGCTGTCAAACGCAACCAACCAGGTGTATACATATGAAACCGGTATTTTTTCAAGAAAAAAACACATTTATTTCAAGAGAATGATAACAAATATTTTATTCAAAGTATGCGCCCTCGCT